>NC_047122.1:3007836-3012836 GCF_902500255.1 Thalassophryne amazonica
CGTGAATTACAATCTTACCAAATTTACGCTTAGCCTTAGCCAGCAGTTTCAAATTTCCTTCAATGTCGCCTGCTCTGGCCCCCGGAAGACATTTGACTATGGTTGCTGGTGTCGCTAACTTCACATTTCTCAAAACAGAGTCGCCAATAACCAGAGTTTGATCCTCGGCGGGTGTGTCGTCGAGTGGGGAAAAATATATATTTTATATCATATATAAATATATATTATATATTATATATATTTTTTTCTAACAGTGAAAAATGATGTTCACCACTTTTCTTTTTTTTTTTATTTTTACCACAACCCAACTGTCATAATTAGGGTTGGGTATTGAGAACCAGTTCTTTTCAGGTATCGTTAAGAAATGATTCCATTCACCGATATCAAAAGTCTTTTTGCTTAACGATTCCCTTATCGGTCCTTCAGAGCAGCCGTTGTTTTTGAGGGAGTTTCTTGGGAAAATGATCATTTCTCTACGTTGATTACAGACCCTGCAGCGGCTCTGTAATCAACTGCTTTTGCAGCACGACTCCACTTTGAAGCTTGAACCAATAAAGCAGTGCTTCAGTCCGCTGGCTCGTTGGTTCTTTGATTCGCGGCTGTTCAGAAGCAGCAAGTCCACTTCTTAACCCCTCTCAAAGCCATTAAAATATGTCAATCGTGAGTCACTTATGTGTGGATTAAAGTCACTAACTGGGACTCTTGTCTTGTTGCAGTCAAGAAACGAGAATCGTCCTCTGTTCCGTTGGCACAGCTCCAAATGCTGCGTCGTTCTCTGCCGAGACAGAGTAGGCTCTGAATTAATAACTTCAAAACAAATTGCCACTTTAAAATGACGCCGCTTTCCAAACGTTGTAATACAGACAATAAACTACAATCAATTAGCACGTTTTTTTTTTTTCCTCACAAAATGAGACGTCCTTCATTCTTTATGAATTACAACCCCTGGCAAAAATTATGGAATCACCGGCCTCGGAGGATGTTCATTCAGTTGTTTAATTTTGTAGAAAAAAGCAGATCACAGACATGACACAAGTCATTTCAAATGGCAACTTTCTGGCTTTAAGAAACAATATAAGAAATCAGGAAAAAAAAATTGTTGCAGTCAGTAACGGTTACTTTTTTAGACCAAACAGAGGGAAAAAAATATGGAATCACTCAATTCTGAGGAATAAATGATGGAATCATGAAAAACAAAAGAACACTCCAACACATCACTAGTATTTTGTTGCACCACCTCTGGCTTTTGTAAGAGTTTGCAGTCTCTGAGTCATGGACTTAATGAGTGACAAACAGTACTCTTCATCAATCTGGCTCCAACTTTCTCTGATTGCTGTTGCCAGATCAGCTTTGCAGGTTGGAGCCTTGTCATGGACCATTTTCTTCAACTTCCACCAAAGATTTTCAATTGGATTAAGATCCGGACTATTTGCAGGCCATGACATTGACCCTATGTGTCTTTTTGCAAGGAATGTTTTCACAGTTTTTGCTCTATGGCAAGATGCATTATCATCCTGAAAAATGATTTCATCATCCCCAAACATCCTTTCAATTGATGGGATAAGAAAAGTGTCCAAAATATCAACGTAAACTTGTGCATTTATTGATGATGTAATGACAGCCATCTCCCCAGTGCCTTTACCTGACATGCAGCCCCATATCATCAATGACTGTGGAAATTTACATGTTCTCTTCAGGCAGTCATCTTTATAAATCTCATTGGAACAGCACCAAACAAAAGTTCCAGCATCATCACCTTGCCCAATGCAGATTTGAGATTCATCACTGAATATGACTTTCATCCAGTCATCCACAGTCCACGATTGCTTTTCCTTAGCCCACTGTAACCTTGTTTTTTTCTGTTTAGGTGTTAATGATGGCTTTCGTTTAGCTTTTCTGTATGTAAATCCCATTTCCTTTAGGCAGTATCTTACAGTTCGGTCACAGACATTGACTCCAGTTTCCTCCCATTCGTTCCTCATTTGTTTTGTTGTGCATTTTCGATTTTTGAGACATATTGCTTTAAATTTTCTGTCTTGACGCTTTGATGTCTTCCTTGGTCTACCAGTATGTTTGCCTTTAACAACCTTCCCATGTTGTTTGTATTTGGTCCAGAGTTTAGACACAGCTGACTGTGAACAACCAACATCTTTTGCAACATTGCGTGATGATTTACCCTCTTTTAAGAGTTTGATAATCCTCTCCTTTGTTTCAATTGACATCTCTTGTGTTGGAGCCATGATTCATGTCAGTCCACTTGGTGCAACAGCTCTCCAAGGTGTGATCACTCCTTTTTAGATACAGACTAATGAGCAGATCTGATTTGATGCAGGTGTTAGTTTTGGGGATGAAAATTTACAGGGTGATTCCGTAATTTATTCCTCAGAATTGCGTGAGTCCATATATTTTTCCCTCTGTTTGGTCTAAAAAAGTAACCGTTACTGACTGCCACAATTATTCTTCCTGATTTCTTATAGTGTTTCTTAAAGCCAGAAAGTTGCCATTTGAAATGACTTTAGTTTTATGTCATGTCTGTGATCTGCTTTTTTTTCTACAAAATTAAACAACTGAATGAACATCCTCCGAGGCCGGTGATTCCATAATTTTTGCCAGGGGTTGTACATACTGACATGCATCACAGCAGCTGTAAGAGCTCAGCTGAGACATATGGAAAGACATTCATGCCAATAACGTCTGAAAGGAAATGCTTTTGACAAAAACTACAGATTTAGTTTATTTCTATTTATGTCCAGAGATCAAGGATCCACCATGTATAGTTTATTATGTCCAAAGTTTAAGGATCCAGTGATCAATTTCATATTTATTTACTTTAAGACTCAATAAAATGTTGTTGACATAGAAAACCTGTAAAGTCTACTTTTAGTACACAGAAAATTCATAAGAGGTATCGATAAGTGGAATGAATAATGATATTGAACTGAATTGAAGAAGAAGATTTATTTTGAACATAACAAAAGAAAAAATAAAACAACAGACAACATAAAATTAAAGTTAGTTCAAAAAGGAGTGAGAAGAAGTCGAAACTTACCTAGTCCCACTCCTTCTCCCTGTATAATGATTTACATATCAATTCCTGTTTCCTTAAAAATACTATTGACACTCATGATAATAATAATAATAATAAATGGTCAAACTACAATGCCCGTCCTTAGAAACTGGGCTAAGGGTGGGCCATAATACGCACGCGGGAAAACCCCGCAAATCTGCACGAATCCCAGTAACAATCCTGAGTGGGGATTTAACCCTTCATGCCCCAGCACTATTAGACACAGGGTCGGAAGGGAATCTGCTGGACAGCAGATGGGCAAAGGAAGTAGGGCTCCCCCTGGTGGCTCTGCCGGCACCATTGCAGGTGCGAGCACTAGACGGCACCCTGCTTCCATTAATCACACATCAGACTCAACCAATGACTTTGGTTGTGTCTGGGAATCACAGGGAGGAGATAGTGTTCCACGTCACACCATCTACTTCCCGAGTGATTTTGGGCTTTCCATGGATGGTGAAGCACAATCCCCGGATTGATTGGCCGTCTGGGGTTGTGACGCAGTGGAGCGAAACCTGCCACCGGGAGTGCCTAGGATCCTCGGTTCCTCCCGGCACTACGGCTAATGAGGAGGTCAAAGTCCCCCCCAATCTATCGGTGGTGCCAAAGGAGTACCATGATCTTGCTGACGTTTTCAGCAAAGATCTGGCGCTCACTCTTCCCCCGCACCGACCGTATGATTGTGCCATCGATTTGGTCCCGGGCGCTGAGTACCCGTCCAGCAGGCTGTACAACCTCTCACGTCCGGAACGCGAATCAATGGAGAACTACATCCGGGACTCCTTAGCTGCCGGGCTGATCCGAAACTCCACCTCCCCGATGGCTGCTGGTTTCTTTTTTGTGGGCAAGAAAGACGGCGGACTCCGTCCATGCATTGATTACAGAGGGCTGAACGAGATCACGGTTCGCAACCGATACCCGTTGCCCCTGTTGGATTCTGTGTTTACGCCCCTGCATGGAGCCCAAATTTTCACTAAATTGGATCTTAGAAACGCGTACCACCTGGTTCGGATCCGGGAGGGAGACGAATGGAAGACGGCGTTTAACACCCCGTTAGGTCACTTTGAGTACCTGGTCATGCCGTTCAGCCTCACCAACGCCCCCGCGACGTTCCAAGCTTTGGTAAACGACGTCTTGCGGGACTTCCTGCATCGGTTCGTCTTCGTATATCTGGACGATATACTCATCTTCTCCCCGGACCCTGAGACCCATGTCCAGCATGTACGTCAGGTCCTACAGCGGTTGTTGGAGAATCGGCTGTTTGTGAAGGGCGAGAAGTGCGAGTTCCACCGCACTTCTTTGTCCTTCTTGGGGTTCATAATCTCCTCCAACTCCGTCGCCCCTGATCCGGCCAAGGTTGCGGCGGTGAGAGATTAGCCCCAACCGATAAGCCGTAGGAAACTACAGCAGTTCCTCGGCTTTGCAAATTTCTATAGGAGGTTCATCAAAGGTTACAGTCAGGTAGTTAGCCCCCGACTGCCCTGACCTCCACCAAAGTCCCCTTCACCTGGTCGGATCGGTGCGAAGCCGCGTTCCAGGAGTTGAAACGCCGGTTCTCGACTGCACCAGTTCTGGTGCAGCCTGATCCTGATCGCCAGTACGTAGTTGAAGTGGACGCCTCTGACTCAGGGATAGGAGCCGTGCTGTCCCAGAGCATGGAGGCTGATAAGGTTCTCCATCCTTGTGCCTTTTTTTCCCGCAGGTTGACCCCAGCTGAACGGAACTATGACGTCGGCAATCGGGAACTCCTCGCGGTGAAGGAGGCTCCTGCTGGAGGGGGCGTCGTTGCCCTTCACGGTTTTCACGGACCATCGGAACCTGGAGTACATCCAGACCGCCAAGCGGCTGAACCCCAGGCAAGCCCACTGGTCTCTGTTCTTCGGGCGCTTTGACTTCCAGATCACGTACCGCCCCGGGACCAAGAACCAAAAACCAG
>NC_047122.1:3017836-3127917 GCF_902500255.1 Thalassophryne amazonica
ATATACAAAGCTGGCAAATGCCCCATCAGATGTTTACAGCAGAGAGTAATCTATTACCTTCAACATTTTATTTATAAGCCAGTGGAACACCAACAATTTATTAATTCTGAGTGTCAGTAAATGTTAACAAACAAAAAAAAAATCAATCAAAGGGATGAATGTCATCAGTGCATATGACCCACAGGTAGGTTGTGAGATGAAAGAGAAAGAAGATTTCTGGAGTATTAGATGAGTTGGTAGAGAGTGAACCCAAGTGTGAGAGAGTAGGGATTGGAGCAGACAGTGCACTGGATGGAGGTGAAGCAATTTTGTACAATTGGAAAAGTACTGCAGATGTGGTGAGGGAGACAACTAGGAAGGTACTGGGTTTGACATTTTGACAGAGGAAGGAAGACAAGGAGACAGTTGTTGAACAAAATGCTCAGGAAAGTATAAGGAGGAAGGTTAGCAACTAAGAATTGGGATAGTCAGAAAGATGATGAAAGTAGACAGGAGTAAAAGGAGATCTAGCATAAGGTGAAAAGAGAAGTGACAAAGGCTGAGGAAAAGGCATACAGCGAGGTATACATGAAGTTAAACACTAAGGAAGGAGAAAAGGACTTGCAGTAGGTAGGGGGGGGACAAAGGATGCAGGTGGTAATGTGCTGAGATGAGAGGAGTGTGTGTCGAAGGTGGAGGGAATATTCTGAGGAGCTGATGAATGAAGAAAATGAGAGAGGAAAGAAAAGGCTGGGTGATGTAGAGAGCAATCAGGAAGTGCAACAGATTAGTAAGGAAAGCTCTGAAGATTATGAAGAATAGAAAGACATTTGGTCAACATGACATTTCAGTGGAGGCATTGAAATGTTTAGGGTAAGAGTGTGCAGAACTGCAGTAACTACAGAGGCATAAAGTTGATCAGCCACAGCATGAAGTTATGGGTAAGAGTAGTAGAAACGAGGCTTAAAAAGAGGTGAATATCTTTGAAGAGTAGTATGGCTTCATGGTGAGAAAGAGCACTTGTCATGACTGGGTGTGGCATCGCACAGACAGTGGTAGAACACACGATGCAGACTCGCAGGCTGAGGTGTGGAGGTAAAAAAAATAGGCTTTATCAAAAAACAGGCAATGGTTCGGTGCACAATAAGGCAGTCAGTGGGGCGGTGGTACAAACAGACGAGAGACAGATTCGTAGTTCAGTTCACAAGCTGGGGTCAGGTCCACGACGTGGCAGAGATCGAGTCAAACAAGCAAGGTCAAAAAACAAGGCAAACAGACTATGACAAAAGACGAGGATGTGACACACGATCGACAAACTAGCAGGGAGGTGAAGGACTGTGAGGGCTAAAATACCAGGAGAGTAATCAGGGCAGGATGTAAAACAGGTGTGGGGAAGGTTCTGGAAGGGGAGAGGCCAGACAAGACAGGTGGGCGTGACAGACAAAACAACTAAGTGCCAGTGACACAGCCACAACCAACAGAGATAAAAAGAACTGAAAACCACAAACTGATGTGCTCATGTGACAGGACCCAGAAAATAAAAAGGCAGGGACTTAACTAAGACAGAACTCACCATGTAGCTAAAGTATAAAGGGAAAAAACAGCCAGAAAATAAAAAGCAAAGTCTAAACTAGAACAGAACTGATACAGATTAATGTATGAAAGTAAATGCCATAACCGATTACCAGCTGACCAGAAAAATAAAAGACACCAAACTAAACCAGTGACAAAAGAATACAATGAAAGACAACACAGAATAATTGATAACCAGAGAAAGCAATAAATAATTAAAGTACATAACCAGAAGAAAATACTGTGACTAAAGTATAAACTAATAAATGTGATAAAGAAGAACTAAACTTGGACTGAAGTAACTAAAGGGACCATGAGTAAAAGAATACAAATGCATTACAATGAACAATAAAGAAAAACAAACTACAGGCCGGACAGGAACAAAGACAAAACTAAATACATGGCAACAAGGTGATACAAAGAAAAGAAATGAAACAAAACTAATCATAAACAAAGTATAACAAGATGATAAAACAGAAGACATAAAGATAAACAGAAACCATAGACAGAATAATCAAAACCAGAAGTGAGGCAAAACGATAAAACCATGACCAGGGCCCTGGATGGGCCGAACCCTGACAGCACTACAGATTCAATGTTTGCTTGGAGAGTGCTGATGGAGAATTATAGAGAAGGCCAGGAGTTACATTGTGTGTTTGTGGATTTAGAGAAAGCCTATGACAGGGTGTAATGTTTTTTTCTCCCTAAGTTTTAGTCTTCATCTGAGTCAAAAGAAAATCTAAACTGAAATATTACCAGCATTCCCATGCCAATGAAACCAAAAGTGATTCTTCTTTTCCATTAAATAAACCAGTTAATTATGAAGATAAGCCTCATTTTAAATTGCATTATTATTATTATTATTATTATTATTATTATTATTATTATTATTATTATTATTATTATTATTATTATTATTATTTTGTCAGCGTACATGACAACAAAAAGAAAGTTGCTGGCTGCTGGAAAATTATTGTAAAAATAAGATAACACAATCCAATCCAGTTTATTTGTAGAGCACATTTAAAAACAACAAGGTTGACCAAGTGCTGTACAACAAAGACATAAATAAATAAAATAAATACATGGTAAACAGCAGTGGCAACAATATAAGTCTTTAAAACAGTAAAATCATCAACTCTCTAGTCAAAAGCCAAAGAAAACAACTATGTTTTAAGGCGAGATTTAAAGACTAGAAGTGAATCCGCCTGGCTGATACAAAGACACAGGTCATTCACAATCTGGGACCAACAACAGAAAAAACTCTATCACCTCCAAGTCTGTGCTTGGTCTGAGGAACTACAAGCAGAGCTTGATCTCATGACCTAAGAGAACGTGATGGGGAATAAGACACGAGCTGGTCAGACAGATACCATGGGGCAAGATCATTGAGACATTTAAAAACAAACAATAAAATTTTATAATCATTACAATAACGAACTGGCAGCCAGTGAAGGGAAGAAAGAACAGGTGAAATATGGTCATACTTCGGGGATCCAGTTAAAAGACGGGCTGCAGCATTCTGAACCAGCTGCAGCCGTGCAAGTGAGGCCTGGCTAATACCGGCGTACAGCGCATTACAATAGTCCAGCCGAGTCATAACAAAAGCATGGATTAAAATCTCCAAGTGATGCCTTGAAAGTGAGGACTTTATCTTAGCTAGCTGCCTCAAGTGAAAGAAACACAAACTCTCATTTCTTCGTAAATCAAAGGTGATCACCAAAAAAGTAACTATGTTGTTTTTTAACCACCTAAAAGAGTTCTGCATTTTTAAAGGTGAAAAGTGGTCACACCATTTTCTTACTTATTTATATCTGTTGTCAACCGTCGGTCATATTGACTGTGGTGTAGCACCAAAAGAATCGCATTGACTATGGACCCATCTTAAGACCCCTTCACACGTAACACAAAGTTGGGTGAAAGAAGCAGAAACCAGCCAAAAAGGGCAGAAAAACCAAATTGGTGAGTTGCGAAAAATTCCAGCCGCTGTTGGGAGGAACAGACAGTCAAACAGGCGTGAACGATCCTGCAGAAACGGTTTCGTGCACATTTGTGTGCGCACACATGAACAAAGCGTGAGCACGTGAGACATGTGATACCACATCTCACTCACACAGCAGCAGAAGCAATCACATGTTGGAAAAATGTACATAAATCAATAAAAATGTGTAAAGAAAAATAATGAGACCAAAGAACATTATAAGAACAATGAATGTGCTGTTTAAATGTAAGACAATCATGTTACTGGTAATGATTCTGTTCTCACTGTAAAATAAACACACACCAAAAAGTTATGTTTACTGTGACTGTTTCGGCACTCTGGCAAAACAATTTCCATCGGGATTAATAAAGTTCCTCTTATTATTCTTATGATGCGTAACTGATGACGTGACGTGACAGTCTGTGTTGGAAATGACAAAACAAATGGATTTTGTTTTACCTGGTAAAATATTTAATTCCTGTTATAAAGAGCGCACAATACAAGAATTAACATCCTTCTGTTCCTCTGTACATGAAACATGGCCATAGATGTAAACAAGGAAGTAATGAACTGACATGATTGAATGCTCATATCATGGACACATCAGTAGCTCTACGTGTCCAGCTGGCTAGCGCGGTGCACCGAAACACACTGCCTTATGTGGACTATAACTCAACTTAGGAGTCAGTTGAGGTGGCTCGGGCATCTTTTCCGGATGCCCCCTGGACGCCTCGCTGTCATTCATCCTCTGCACCAGCTGTCACTCGTTCATCATCATCATCACCATAAAGGCCGGACTGCAGCTCCACCTCCTCGCCGAGAAATCGACTACTGAAGAGGTAATTTCTCTGCTGACTAATACATTGTGTAATAATCTGAACTTCTGTTGCAGCCGTTTTCCTGGTGGTTTTCCTTGTCTGTGGGATTGGCGTTTGGTGTGACAGCGACGGCTTCGCCTCACACTCCAAACCAAATAAGTGGTTAACCAGGAGCTGCACGAGTGTGTGATTGGAGGTGGAGGTGCTCCCTCCTAACTGTGTACAGACTGTGGATTACTGAGTGTGCGGACTCACACTCATTCATCTTGTCTCTGCTTTCTGCCAGCAGTACCAGGGTCGACAGCCGAAGACAGAGGCCACCTGGGGACTCGGGACTTGGCGGCTCCGGTGTTCTTCAGACCGTTGGTGGTGGAAGCCGTGTGGGACGCGGCTTCTCTCTCGTCGGGGGTCTTCTATCTTTGAGCCTGCCCACACGTCACCTGGTGTCAATTGACTTTACAATTTCTGTGTATTTAGTTGTGTATTATCACAACATTAAATTGTTACTTTTTGGTTTATTCATTGTCCGTTCATTTGCGCCCCCTGTTGTGGGTCCGTGCTACGACACCTTCCCAACAGTCTGGGCGGCTTTGCTTGAGCTGTTGCCTCCGCGACCCGACTCCGGATAAAGCGGAATGGATGGATGGATGGATGGATATTATAATACTTCATGTTATGTGTCGGACGCAGCTCGGAGAACCGACCAGCGTTTGAAGGACCCAGTATGAAATAAGCAGAGCACGGTACAAAGGATAACTGAATTTAATACATAACAGTGATGTGATACAAAACAACAAAAGAGTGTGCGGTCTGGCGTGGTGGTGTTACGGTGCGCTCCCAGCAGCGCTAACGGTCCGGAGCCAGAAGCCGTTCGGACCCAAGGACCCCGCCGACACCCCCCAGGTGGCCGCAACAAACCGAGTCTGTGAAAGAAGGAACCATTATGTGAGTCCACACTCTACACACAGAGAGACCACTCAAAGGTGTACATAAACAGCAAACACTTCCTGGCTTAATTACTAATCAGCTTCCCAACCTACAGGCATGGAACATCCAGTTCACAAAACTCCACTGCAGTGGAAGCCGATACATGACTAACATACAGCTCAATATAATAAGGTGTGAGGGACACCACATTTACTGACTGTATAAACGTTAGTCACAAAATCTAACGTACCTCAGGAAGTGTGCTGACGAGCGTGAGACCTCACCCCCTCCTCTTTCACAGACCGTGCATCAAACCCTGGACATTCTCTGCATCCACTGATGATGAGATGGCTCCCGAGACGACGATCTCACCCGTCTGGTCACAAGGTCGAGTCTCTGGCAAATACACACTGTATATTCCAGTCTTAAATGCCACCATGTTCCAATCCATATAGATGCACCTCAGCTGTGAGTCCTGACGAGCCGCAGGTGATCAGCCTCAGGTGATCAGGGTGAGGTCCTGATAACCTCAGCAACACAGCCACTCAGTCCCAAATGCAAGCCACCTGGAAGGAAAAACAAAAAGGCAGCCAGGCCCCCCAGCCATACAACACTTCAAAAGGACCTCCTTTAAAATGTTTGTGGGTAATAGTTTCATTCTAAATGGTAAATCAAGCTAATATCTGCAGTTATTTTCAACATTTTTTTTTCTATTAATAATTAGCGTGCTAAACAAATGTGCTAAAAATAATCCACCACTAGAGGCGCTGCAGGTGTGCTGTCAAGAAAACCACATTTGGACTGAAAATGGACCATGGACCTGGGAGTCACTGCATCTCCAACATGGACTCGTTCGAAAGAGCCTCAACCCAGTTATTTTGGAAATTATAACAGCATCCTTCAGAGACATTATTGGCGAGGATTTGAGAGACCCGATTTCAAACAGGTCCATATGTATCTCACAGACTTTAGTCTGTCTGTAAGCAGGTATATGGTCATTTTACAGATAATTCACCAACCTTTTGCATCAGTGTAACATTTTTATGTCCAAAATATAGGACCAAAATTGTCAAAGTAATGGATTATTTAAAAAAAAAAAGTGTGACCTGGAATAATAATAATTGTATCACATTGTTTAAATGTATATTATTTGTCTTGTCTACAGTCCAGATTGTGTCAGTAATTCACCACTTCAATCGCCCAAATTTTATTTCTATGATCACATGCTGCAGAGACCTGATGACTGTGAAATGTCATTTTTTTCCCCACATTTGGTATCAATGCTCCTCAAGATTCAATAAGGCTAAAAGTGTTGTGTGGGCCGCCAGAAGAGGAGGCCACCACCAGAGGGCGCCCTGCCTGAAGTGCGGCTTCAGTCACGCGAGGGCGCTGCTGCCACGGACACAGCCGGGAGTGACAGCTGTCACTCATTATTTCCTGACAGCTGTCACTCATTCTTCATCATCTCACTCCATAAAACCCAGACGTAATCTCCACCTCATCGCCGAGATATCGTACTTCTATGGAGGTAACTTTCTCTGCCTGTATTAATTGATTCTAAGAGCTATTGTGTTGCAACTGTCTAACCAGAGGACCGGCGTGGGTCACGACTGTTTCGTCCTACTTCCCGTCAGATAAGTGGTTAAATAGACGCTGCACGAGTGTGTGTTAGAGGTGGAGGTGGCATTCCCACCGTTGTTGTTACTGGGTGTACACACACCCACACTTGACTGTCTTTGTTCTTCGCCAGCAGTACCAGATCCGACAGTCGGGGACGGTGATCACCTGGGAATTCGGGACTTGGCGGCTCCAGTATTCACCTGGTTCTGGGGCGGCGGAAATCGTGTGGTTCCGGCTCTTCTTAGGACAGACGTCTTCTATCCTCGAGCCTGCCCACACGTCACCTTTGTGGATTGACTGTTATCAGATTCTGAGATTGTCTGTATAGTCGTTGTGCACCTTCACAACATTAAATTGTTACTTTTTTGGCTCATCTATTGACCGTTCATTTGCACTCCCTGTTGTGGGTCCGTGTCACTACACTTTCACAACAAAAAGCCTCACTTGGGGATCATTTCTATCTTAGGAGCAACTAGAGATCATTTGAGTTTGATTGAATATTACAAATATATACTCATATATAATAATAACTATTGTGTAATGATGGTATAATATTAGCAACGATTGCCAAAAGAATCCATATCTGAAATTTCACTCTGACATCTGTTGATGTATTGCCAAAAAAATGTTTTATTTATTGAATTTTATTGTTTCAGATTGTAGGGTACCACAGTTTTACCTGGTGGGTCGATGGCAAACGTGGGACGAAATGCAGGAAGGTGATTCCAGTCTGTGCAGTGAGGGAGATAAGACACAGGTTCCAGTGGTGTTTCTGAAGGCTTCCACGCTGCACTGAGCGGAGACCCGGTCCAGCTTCTCCATGAGGATCAATACATGACTTCACATTTGTAAAATGACACTTGACAAATAAAAAGTTTTGGATGTGGTTGCTTGATGGAAATAAAATCAAATTATAAACTGTACAAACTGCTGATTGCTTAATTGAAAGTCAAAAAGAATAATTCCTTATTTATTGAGAAACATTTATTTGAGTCTCTCATTTAGCTAAACAAAGTGTTATTGATCAGTTTTTTTTTTCAAAATGTTCCATCTGCAATTGTTCAATGGACAACTCACATTTACCACAAGGCAGATAAGCAATCTTGCAAATATTTGATATAATTGAGCCTAATATTGTATCACATTCATTTGTGAATTGGACATCTTGCATTTTGTTCCAAAGCAGCTCAAAATATGACAACAGTAGATGTTACTTATTTACATGTGACAGTCTTATTTCTGACTGTGATAATACTGTTGTTCAATAATTTTCCACATAAATACTCATTCAGCAACATTTCTGGAATCTGGAGACATGATTTTGGATGGCCTCCAGCTGGTTTGGCTTGTCCTTCTTGCCGAAGGTTTTCCCTGCTTGTTCTAGTACAGGTATGGCACCATCTTTGGAATCGGCCCTGAAAACAAAAAGAAATATCTGAAAACATCAAACAAGCAATGTAGCAATAACTTCGCTCAAGTGAAACAAATTAGATTTTTCCCAGAGTTTATAGCACAACAGCATCCAATCGATGTTCAGAACTTTCTAAATAGTTGCTTTGACAAAACAACAAAAGCAGATCTTTTTGTTGTTGTTGTTGAGTGTTTTATATATTATTATTATTATTATTAATTGCAGTGATGGTGGATGAGTGCACTTGCGTTCAGTGCAGAAGGTTCAATTTCAATTCAATTTTCAATTTATTTTCATTTATATAGCACCAGATCACAACAGAGTTACCTCAAGGCGCTTCACACAATAAAGGTCTAACCTTACTAACCCTAGAGGAGCAGTGGAGTGGAGTGGAGAGCTGAGGAAGAAACCTCAAGCAGACCAGACTCAAATGAGTGACCCTCTGCTTGGGCCATGATACAGACACAAATTACAGAACAATTCACGGACGAAATCACAGGAAATGCTGTTGGTGCACAGGACAGGATGGTCTCCAGCACAAATACCACAACCATCTCTGGATGGAGCTGCACCTTAAACAGAGAGAAAAAAAAAACAGAATCAGGCATCAGAAAGACAAGAAATAACAGTATAATTTGTCAGCATTAAACAACAAGAAAAACAGGAAGTACTAAGGTGATTGCCGGCCGCTAGCCCTAAATTTCACTAAAAGACCCAGAATTTAGATAAAGTTGAGGCTATGGCACGCTCAGTTTACTAATAAAATAAATTTAAAAGAGTAAAAAGCTTAGTAACATACTATGCCAGTATGCTAGCCATATGAAAGGGAAAATAAGTGCGTCTTAAGTCTGGAACTGAAAGTCTCCACAGAATCTGACTTTTATTGATGCAGGGAGATCATTCCACAGAACAGGGGCATGATAAGAGAAAGCTCTGTGACCCACAGACTTCTAGGGACACAAAGTAGTCCTGCACCCTGAGGTTACCCCAAGGTTCCTCACTTTGTCAGTGTGATGTATGACACACGAGCCTAGGCTGAGGGTTAACTGGTCAAATAGATGCCGATGTCTCACTGGACCAAGAACCATCATTTCAGTCTTATCAGAGTTTAAAAGTAGGAAGTTTCTAGACATCCAGCTTCTCACTGATGCAAGGCAATCTTCTAAGGATTTTATGTGAATGAGATTACCAGCAATTATTGGCATGTATATAGAAAAAAACTGAATCAGGCAGCAGAAACACAACAAATACTGTATAATTTGTTAGCATTAAACAACAAGAAAAACAGAAGAAATACTAAGGTGATCACCGGCCACTAGCCCTAAGCTTCACTGAAAGACCCAGACTTTAGGTAAAGTTGAGGCCTCAGCACGCTCCGTTTACTAATGAAATGAATTTAAAAGAGTCAGTGTGACGTATGAAATAAGAGCCAAGGCTAAGTGTTAGCTGGTCAAATTGATGCTGACGTCTCACTGGACCAAGAACCATCATTTCAGTCTTATCAGAGTTTAAAAGTAGGAAGTTGCCAGACATCCAGCTTTTCACTGATGCAAGTTAATCCTCTAAGGATTTTATGTGAATGAGATTACCAGCAGTTATCAGCATGTACAACTGTGGATCATCAGCATAGCAGTGAAAGGTAATCCCAAAATGCCACAATATGTGCCCAAGGGGTGCTATATAAATGGAGCAAAGCGGGGTGCCTAAGATAGACCCCTGTGGAACCCAGAATTTCATGTCACTAAGGTTAGAGGTAGTGTTACTGTACAAAACACAGTGAGAACGACTGGTCAAGTATGACGTCAACCATGCAAGGGCACTCCCAGTAATCCCAAAATGATTTTCCAGCCTATCAAGTAGAATATGATGATCCACTGTATCAAATGCAGCACTGAGATCTATCAGTGTGTCTGATTCCATTGCAAGCAGAAGATCATTCCTGGTTCAAACCCCACATTTATCCATGTACTGTGGAGTTGCATCTGGAAGGGCAGCTGGTGTGAAACTTGTGCAAAATCAACATGCAGATCAACCTCTGATTTGTTGTGGTGATGTCAAGTACAAACAAGGGAGCAGCTGAAGAGACTTTGTTTACCTGATATCTCATTGACAAGTGTGTCAACTATTATACAGAATTATCAGTAATCAATACATTCATAAAACTGAGAAAGACTGAGGAATATATCATTATCATGGACACGTCTGCTGAAGGTGGCTTCCATTAGCTCCCCACTGAATGTGAACTCCTTGGGATCTTTGACTTTCCTCACTACAAGGTCTTGGCTAATTTTGCTCCACTGAAGTATGAAAATCATCTCCAAAACAGAAGAAATATTGTTAAAAATAAAAACAGCCAAAGTCTAAAAAACGACAAGCAATTTCATCTTGTTTTATTGATGTGACACACATCAGCATGTTTTCAATATTCCAGGGTATGTGTGTGTGTGTGTGTGTGTGTGTGTGTGTGTGTGTGTGTGTGTGTGTGTGTGTGTGTGTGTGTGTGTGTGTGTGTGTGTGTGTGTGTGTGTGTGTGTGTGTGTGTGTGTTATCCTGTCACTGATTGTTATGAATGGGACGTCAACCAGAAATAACACGGTGAACATAACAGATTCTACAAACTAATTTCATGTATTAATTTCTATTATTTCTATTACTTATTATTACTTATCTATTACTTATTACTTACAAATTACTTACTGTGGATTTGAAATTTGGCACTTCCTGTTTGAGTGTGAGCTTGCCATGGGAACTCAGTGGCAAGCTCACACTCAAACAGGAAGCACCGAATTCCCAGTCACAGTGAAACAGGAAATGTTCAAATGTCAAACACTTCCTGGCATGGGTGGAGCTAGAGCGGAGGCCGGGGTTTCACTGGACTCCCCTAAAATCTGATTGGATACAGATAATTGACATGTCACAGGCCACACGTCTGGTTGAAAGAGCTGCATTTTGAAATCAGTGTCACATTGACTGCTAGGTTCCTCCTGTCCAGTACTTGGTGCTGTGTACCACAAAAAGTTCTAATCCATCTTAGTAGAAGAAGAAAAATGTTTGCTTCAGATTTGAACTGAACACGTTGTTTGAACTTTGGACTTCTAATCACACCAAACTTATATTGGAGAGTAAACGGTCGTATTTTATGTCGAAATGAGGTCCAGGTTGTTAAAAGCAGCATTTCTCCTTTAATTCAGGTTGTCTTATATACACATGTTTAAGCTAACAGACAGCAGCTGGTTCATGCTCTGTTGGCTTATTAGTGCAGCAGATAACTGAAGCAGTCCTTCAAATGGTGATACAAGCATCACATTCAGCACAAACACAACTGGAGCAAAATTAATGGAGCAACTTTATCTTACACAGACAGAAAAGGATGTGCTCACTAAAGGACTAAATTTCTCAGTGACCCCTAAACATATACCGACAGTAGATTACATCACTGCAGTAGAGTCAGCCATTAAACATAACAGTTTGTCAGAGTCAGAAGCTGGGGACCTCCGACTAACAGTCACAGCAGTGCTGAACAGTGCTAAGCCTCCTCCATCCAGCATAACAGGAGAAGAACGGAAAGCTTTGTCAGCACTGCAGAAGGACCAAATCATCCTTATCCTGCCAGCAGATAAAGGCAGATGCACGGTGGTCCTGAACACATCGGACTACAAGGCCAAGATCAACAACTTGCTCAGTGACTCCAATACATATAAACGTCTGAAGAGAGACTCCACGAGTGGCTATGAGAAGAAAATCATTAGCTACCTCCAAAACCTGGAGAAAGAGGGACTCATCGACAGGCAGGCATACTACAGACTGTACCCTGGGGACGCCACTCCATGCATCTATGGACTGCCCAAAATCCACAAACAGGATGTGCCACTCAGGCCTATTGTGTGTAGTCCGTCTTGACTCTTGTAGAGAAGAAGTGAAGATTGTTCTCTACAA
This sequence comes from Thalassophryne amazonica, assembly GCF_902500255.1. Taxonomy (NCBI): domain Eukaryota; kingdom Metazoa; phylum Chordata; class Actinopteri; order Batrachoidiformes; family Batrachoididae; genus Thalassophryne; species Thalassophryne amazonica. The sequence continues at coordinate 3,030,081 of NC_047122.1, forward strand.
GAGTCAAGACGGAGGTCAGACTACCAGAGCAAGAATTTTAGCTGAGGAAGCTTCTGCGATTTGAAGTGAAACATCCTTGCGTCAAGCAACCCAGTCCAGTCGAAGATTCAAGCTTCTCTAATATGCTTCTGTTTATTCTTCTCTACAAGATTCAAGACAGAAGTCAGACTACCAGAGCAAGAATTTTAGCTGAGGAAGCTTCTGCGATTTGAAGCAAAATGTCCTCGCATCAAGCAACCCAGTCCAGTCGAAGATTCAAGCTTCTCTACTATGGAAACCACCTGGACAACTGAGAACCTACACAGAGTCCATCACCTTGTACTCCTGTCTACTTTCTTCATCTGTCTGACTATCCCAGCGTCTTTCTCCTTTTGCTTACCTGGGCATCTTTGTCCCACCACCAAGTCTCCTTGTCTTCTTTCCACTGTTCAGATGTCATACCCAGTACCTTCCTGTCTGTCTTCCTCACCACATCTGCAGTAATTTTCCAGTTGTCCAAAATTGCTTGCCCACCATCCAATGCCTCTCTCACCTGCTCACTAAATTTCACACAACAGTCTTCCTCCTTCAGCTTCCACCATCTGATCCTTTGTTGAGCTCTCACGCTCTTTTTCTTCTTTGTCACACTCTCTCCTGCCACCACCTTACAGTCTCTGATTTCTTTTAGCTTGCATCTCCTATACAGAATGTAGTCCACCTGTGTGCACCTTCCTTCACTCTTATATGTGCTCCTCCCTTTTCTTAAAGTAGGTATTCACCACAGCCATGTCCTTGATACCATATCTACCCATTATGTGTTCCCTTCACCAACATGCCCATTGAAGTGAACTCCTATCACCACTCTTTCATGCTTGGGTTCACTCTCCACCACCTCATCTAACTCACTCCAGAAATCTTCTTTCGCCTTCATCTCTCACCATGATACAACAATTTAAACCCACCTCTTCTGCTCCTGCTCTTACTTCCCTTCCACTTGGTCTCTTGAACACACAATATGTCTACCTTTCTCCTCTCCATCATGTCATCCAGCTCTCTCCCTTTACCAGTCATACTACCAACATTCAAAGTCCCGACTCTCTCTTCCACCCTTTTCATTTTCCTCTTCTCTTGTTGTCTGTAGACATGTTTTCCTCCTCTTCTTCTTCACCCAGAAGTAGCCCAATTTCCACCAGCACCTTGTTGGGCAACAGCACCAGTGGTGGCTGTTGTTAACCCAGGCCTCGACCGATCTGGTATGGAAATTTGATTTGTTATCTACATCTTGTATTTTGGTGTTTTTTACACCAGATGCCTTTCCTGATGCAACCCTCCTAATTTATCTGGGCTTGGGATGGGCACTCAGAATGTACTGGCTGCACATCCCATGTGCCGGAGTGTTAGGGGATGCAATTGAATTGGCTAAATTTTTTGCCCACATTAGCAAAGTACTCATTCAAATAATCTGATACAGGTTTATTTTCCTCAATGATTGTGTCAGTAGCTGTGTAAAAAAAAAAAGCCATATAGTCTTTAATAACTTTTTCCTTTTTGATGTTTTCATTTCAACTTGTTCAGGTGCATTTAATATTGTGTTTTTAATATAATGTTTTTTCTTAGTAATTTACTGTAATACTGATTCTTGCAACATCTCATAATGCTGGTTTGTTTTTGTGTATCTTATATTTACTTTCAGCATCCTCAGTTCTAAATATTAAAAATTGTTAGACAGTAGATTTTTCTTTTTACATGAATTCTTTCATCATCTCTTTCCCAAATACACATTTTAGGCTGTTGTCCTAATTTCATCTCATCAGCTAAGTTATGTTTTTCTTTCTGCCTGCAGCTGTAGTCAGGCACAGGAATCATGTCTCTTCTACACTGTAAGTAATTCAACTTCATAAAGATCTGACTGCCATTTGAAACGAGCTGTTTCGCCGTGAGTCATCCTGAGTTATACGTAATCACTCTATGTGTGAAGGGGCCCTAAATTATGTTGACACATTTACATTTAAATTTACATTTCACTAAAGTGGTTACAACCTTGAGTTGAAATGCCGATGACTCATGAGTGTGTGTTTTCTCTGTTTTCTCTCTTCTCTAGATCTCTGCTTGTTAGGTTTATCTACATAGTTTTGGATACTGTCAAAAGGAAAATCCTGAAAATTCTCATTTCTAGCAGACTTTGTCAGTGAAGGTTGGCCATAAATTTGCTCTTAAAGAAATCATAGTGGCAAAGGTCATGGGATTTGATTTTCAACAGGATTGAGACCAAGTCTGATGTACACTTTAGTGGATTCCAGAATTGCTCTAGAAGGGTCAGCCAGAGGTCAATATATTGGGTTCAAGTCAAGGACATTGGGGTCAAATGTCAGATTGTCATAGCCTTCACAGCGGACACTATTGCTGAGTAATTCTAGATAGCAGGATTAAATCACTTCTTTTATAGCCAGTTTTCTTTAGACAAAACAGGGGATGAAACACATGAACATGAACAACAAGTCAACAAACATATGTTGGACTTCATTTACTTTGGTCAGTAAGAAATCTAAAGACTGTGGTTCTGTAGGGTCAACCTGTCTAGAGTAGGCCAAGTGACGAGAGGGAAACCACCAAGACATCCATGATAACACTGAAGTAGTTATAGGCTGGTTTTATACATACTGTATTTGCTCATTGTTGTACAAATCACTGCTGATGACTGATTTGGGGGTTAAAGGTCATTTGAATACAGTGACTTTATGTGAGACATGACACTATTACTGAGTAATTATCATTCCTTTTATAGCCACTATTCTTTAGACAAACCAGATGTTTTCTTTCCTTTGAATGAAGCCTCTTCATCTGGCTATGCTGCCTTTCATGTTGCATGAACCTCTGATGTATTGTCTAGATTTTAAATTATTTTACCTCTGTCATGGATGCATGCATATGCATGTACGGTTATTCTGTGTGTTTGTCGATTACACTGGTCAACACAATTTTTCTTGCATGGAGTTTTCCAACGGATTTTGGGTCATTTTGGGGCACTGAATTCAAATCTGGTGTCAATTTTTTGCGATTTGAAAACATATTTCTCATATCAAGAATTGAAGGAAAAGCTACAGTCTCACACACCTCTTCAGCGCCATAAATGATATTACAGCTCTTGTTCACATTTCGTGAAACTGGTTTAAAACTATGCTTTTGAAGCTGCTTTTGTGTGATTAGTGGCATCAAACTTATGAGTGAATGAGCAACTTTTGCATAATCCATCAATATGGAACATGCAGACTGCAAAAAAAGGAAAATGTTATGTGATAAAGAAAACCTGAGCCAGATTCAGAATCAGCACCTCAAAATGACCCTAAATCAGTTCCCAAAGTCCATGCAAGAAGAAAAAAATGTTATTGTTTTTGTTGACCAGTGTTGACCAGTTTTTTGTTGACGAGGCTACCACAAGGGGGCAGGAGGAAAACAATAATTATTGTTAATTAATTGCCCCTTTGTGGTAGTTTCTATTTGGTCTAAGTTCACTCCTCAGAACAGCGAGATGGTTTCTCTCCTTTGATCTCCTCCTGACACACAGCTTCACAAGCCAGCTGTCCCTGTTGTTTGTTGGTGTGCAGACCCTTACCGACATCTCTGACATCATTTGTTGTAGATTCTCTGTGATGCTGACCTCAGAGTTGTCCTCAACTTGTGGTTACTAGGTGAATAATGATCTGAGCCTCCATGGATCCATATGCTTCACACAGTGTCCCAGCATTTCCCGCCAGATCATCAGATATCGCTCTATCTTCTCGTGCCCCTCGTGAGTATTCTCTGTGACGTCCTGAATGGGTTTGACCTCTTGCTCGTTTCAGACTTGTGATTCTGCTTCACATTTATTTGGACACTGTGACCTGGTTCTGTCTGATTACTCATTAAATACCTTGATCCTGGATTCATGATTATGGACCTGCCTGCACCCAAACTGACTCAGAACTGTTTCATCGTGTGCCTTCTGAGCCGAATCATTTTTTGGAGTCTTTGATTGTCACTTGGTGATTTAAGAGTTGATTATTTTGGGGCCTTTTGAGCAGCTTCACCCTTTGTGCCTTTGGAGCGGAGATTTCGAGCTCTTTGAGACGATTACACTCTGATTCTTGATTATTTGTGGAACACTTTTGAACTGGATAATCTGGTGCACTCTTGGATGTGCTTTAATGTTTGTGCCGTGTCTCTCCTCATAGGCTGCTGCTGACTGACCTCTCAAACTCTCACTACCGCCACCTGTGGTACTAAGTATTGATCGGTAGACATACGGTTTTACCAGCTGTGTCTGTAAATAAATTCCATTTTTTGAACACACTGTCTGCACACTGCTCAAGAGTTCTCAGTTCTTTTGAGTCCATCAGTTTATGTTCATAAATTTGTCCATAAGCAGATGTAATAAAAATGTTTAACATCACTTTTTTTTCTGTTTTGTGGTATTAAACAAACCTAAACTGATCACCATGTGTCTGAAAAATGAAATCTGATCAGTGGTGATTTTGGTATTAGTGCCAATGAGCCTGCTGATCCTATACATTTGGTTCCTATTGTTTTGTTCATTTCCGACTCACTGCAGTGGATTTGTTCTCACCTTGGAGAGTTAATTTATCAGTTGTTTGATTCAATGCCTGTATATAGAGGGGGTTCAGGGGGTTCAACTGGACACCCCCCCCCCCCCCCCCCCGCTCCCTGAGAATTCTGTTGATTTTTTTCTGATCTGGATATCAATGTTATGTATTTTCTTTTCATTGATAATAAGCAACAAGCACTAACTGTTACACAGCTATTATCACACACCCTCAAGTTTCAATTTCCTCTGCCAGAGTAATCCCTTAAGTGATGAAAGGGGAAACTGCTGTCATCCCTGCCAGGGTACAAAGGCTGCCCATTGGGACATCATTCCCTTTATTTGCACCTTTATTTGTAATTATCCAAGATCTTTAATTAGTAGAGATGCTGATACTCAGCGTGGATTATGCATTCCATAACAGCTCTTACAGAATGAGGAATTAGAAATGAATGTAAGTAAGTAAGTAAACTTTATTTATATAGCGCTTTTCACAGACAGGGGTCACAAAGCGCTTTACAAGGTAAAACAATAAAAATATACAGTAAAACACTCAGTACTAAAAGATTATTGGCCATGAAAAGCCTGTTTAAAAAGTAGAGTCTTTAGTTGCTTTTTGAACATCTCAACAGAGTCCAGGGATCGCAGGGACAGAGGGAGTTCGTTCCAGAGTCGAGGCGCTACGGCTTTAAAAGATCGGTCTCCTCGAGTTTTAAAGGAGGTTCGAGGAACCATCGACAGGTTCTGACCTGAAGATCTGAGGCTGCGGGCTGAGGTGTAAGGCTGAATCAAGTCAGCAATGTAATCAGGACCCTGTCCATGTAGTGCTCTGAAAGTCAAAACCAAGATTTTAAAATTAATTCTGGAGGCAACAGGGAGACAGTGGAGGGATTCCAAGATAGGCGTGATGTGGGTTCTCCTGTTGGTGCGGGTCAGAAGCCTCGCAGCAGAGTTCTGGACATACTGCAACCGATTTATCTCCTTCTTACCCAGGCAAGTGAACAGGCTGTTGCAATAGTCCAACCGCGTGGAGACAAAGGCATGGATGATTTCCTCTAATTCTTTCTGTGACACCAACTGTTTAAGTTTGGCGATATTTCGCAGTTGAAAGAAGCAATTCTTCACAAGTTTGCTTGCGTGCTGAGCAAGAGACATTCCTTCATCAAAAATAACGCCAAGGTTTCTAAGGCTTGTTTTTGCCGTTAAGCCCAAGTCACCAAGGAGGCTCCTGATAATAGGAACAGCACTGTCAGGGGCAACAATAAGTGTCTCAGTTTTTTCAGAGTTCAGTTGCAGACGGTTTCCATTAAGCCACTTCTTCACCTGTGACAGGCAGTCAAATAAAGAGTTCAATTTGTGGACTTCTGAAATCTTAAATCGTCCGCAAACAGATGGTAGGAAATATCCCTGAAGTCCTGAATCAACTGGCCGAGGGGAAGGACATACAATTGAAACAGCAGTGGCCCCAAAACAGAACCTTGCGGGACACCATACTGTAAAGCAGCTGTTTTTGATAGTTTATGGCCAGCCAACACACTAAAGGTCCTCTCCTCCAAGTATGAGGCAAACCACTTCAGCACGGACCCCGACAACCCTACCAGATCGTGCAGCCGGTTGACCATAATGCTATGGTCGACGGTGTCGAAGGCTGCGGACAGGTCTAGCAGGACTAGGACCATGCATCTTCCTGCGTCAGTGGCCATCATGATATCACTAGACACTCTCAGTAGTGCGGTCTCGGTGGAGTGGTGTTTCCGAAAGCCTGACTGAAAAGTGTCATAGATGTTGTGCATCTCAAGGAAAGACGTTAGTTGTTTTGCGACCACTTTTTCCAGTATTTTTGCTAGAAAGGGGAGCTTCGATATTGGCCGGAAATTCTTAAGCTCAGACTGGTCCAAGTTAGGCTTTTTGAGTCTTGGTTCCACCACAGCATGTTTAAATGAGCTCAGAAAGAGACCGGATGACAGGGACATGTTGAACATTTTCATGACCCATGGCCCGATTGAGTCAAAAGTATCTAAAAAAAAAAAGCTTGGAGGGAAGGACATCAAATGGGCATGAGGTCAGGTTCATTTTAGTTGTAACTGCTGCAATGTCTTCTAGTGACACTCGGTTGAAAGACGACCAGACCTGTAGTGGCAGTTCAGGCCGGACTGGGCCAGACCACAAGGGGTCAGTAAAGGCATTTTTTATGTGTCTGACCTTATCAACAAAGAACTCCAAGAGGTCAGTGCCATCTGCTTTACAAAACTCAGAGGTTGCAGAGGCAGCATGGGACACGAGAGAGTTAATTGTGTTAAAAAGCACCTTCGGATTTCCCTTATTGGACATTATCAGGTGATGGAAATATTTAGATCTTGCCTCTCTTAATGCATCATTTAACGTGGAAATAAGGTCCCTGAGATGTAACCTATGGACCTCAAGGTGCATGGATTTCCACAAGCGCTCTGTTTTCCGACACAGTCTTCTTAACTCCAAGATATTGTCATTTATCCATGGACATGACCTCTCACGGACATTATTTGTTTTGAAAGGGGCCACCAAGTCCAATAATGTGGCACAGTGAGAGTTAAAATGATGCATAAGATCACTGACATCCGTACAGTCATTAAAAGCACTGGGATGAAATAAGGCACAAAATCTGTCAGCTGTAGTTTGTGTAATGATCCTCCTTTCTGCCCTTTTAGAGACAGGCCTAGGCTCAGGGGGAACATCAACCTGAAAGAAAAAAAATACAGCTGTGGTCACTCAGGTGGACGTCTTCCACATGCATATTTGTGACGTGTAGGCCAAGAGAAAACACCAAGTCCAGAGTATGACCCTTCGAGTGGGTGGGGCCCGATACATGTTGTTTAAAATCAAAAGTTTCAATCATATATAAAAGTTCCAGTGCTGGGTTGGATGTAGTATCATCAATGTGTAGGTTAAAATCTCAAAGAACTAAAACTCTTTCTAATTTTATAAGAGAAGATAAAAAACTGTTGAACTCATGTAGAAAAACCCCTGCAGGGCCAGGAGGGCGATAGATTAAGATACAGTAAAAAGAGTTTAAAGAGCCAACCTTTATTACCTGTGACTCAAAAGAAGAGAAGTGTTCAGTGTCAATCACTCTGCATGTGTATCTGTCCTGATACACAGCAGCAAGACCTCCACCTCTACGAGAGAGGCGGGGCTTCCCGAGAGCGCAGCAGCCGACAGGGCACAGTTCGTTTAAGTAAAAAAACTCTCTGTCCTTCTGCCACGTCTCTGTGAGGAACATGAAGTCCAAGCTCTCCCTGGTAAAGAGCTCGTTGAGAGAAAAAACTTTGTTTGCTATCGAGCGTGCATTCAATAGACCAATCCGACTTGATGATGTCATCCCCTTCACGTCAGCTGGGCAGAGCGTGATTGGTCGCGGCCAGCTCTCGCGGTCACGTGGTCCCCGGCTGTACCGGCGGATCAGCTGTTCCTCGGTTGTTTTTGTTGTTGGTGGTGGTGGGGCCTGAGGCCAAGATGAAAGCTGGGCAGACATCTGTGCTTTGATTATTCTGATTACACATAGCAACAATTCAGTACTTCTTTCCTTGTGGCTCAGCAGTGGCACCTGGGGGAATAACTGCACACAGTCGCGCCGACTGATCATTTTACTGCTCTGATTATATACTCAGTCATCTTTTTGACAGTGTTGTGTTAGAAATCAATACATATGGATTAGTAACATGATACAGCAATCTGAATGAAACAAGGCCACGTCTGCCGCTTTATTTTTCAGGCCTCCTGTGCCCCTCCTGTGCTGTTCATCTAAGCCGTCTTTATACATATGTTTATTCACCCTTTTTACAGTTTTGTGTTACAGATCATTACATATAGCCCAGTAATGCTATATAGCATTAGCCACCAAGGCTGTATCCCACACTTTTCTCAGGCCTCCAGTGTCTTTAAGTCAAGCTGATGTCGCAGTGCAAACAAAGCAGTGTTTTCGGTGCACAACAGAGGAGCACATGAAGCGGTTACCTGACACCGGGCGTATATCAAACCTCGCCCGTGGGTGGCCGGCCACCGGGTCAAGACTTACTCCCATAGATGTATATCTTCATTTGACTACCTTTATTTCATACAACTCCAACTCCAATGAAGTTGGGATGTTGTGTGAAATGTAAATAAAAAATGATACAATGATTTTCAAATCCTCTTCAACCTATATTCAATTGAATACACCACAAAGACAAGATATTTAATGTTCAAACTGATAAACTTTATTGCCACATTCCAGCGCCTTTTCAGGCCTCCTGCCCTTTCACTCGAGGTGCATGGATATTACACAAGACATGCACAGGTGGGGTGTTGGGAAGGTGTCGTAACACGGACCCACAACAGGGGGCGCTAATGAACGGACAATGGATAAGGGAAGGAGTAACAATTTAATGTTGCACAAGAACACAACGTAAAATAAACAAAGGTACTGCCAATCACACACAAGAGGATTGCGGGCAGGCTTGAAGATAGGAGACCTCAGATGAACGAAGAGCCGGGACCCACACCGCTTCTACCACCAACGGCCTGAAGAACACTGAAGCCGCCAAGCCCCGAGTCCCCAGGTGGTCTCTGTCCTCCGTTGTCGGCCCTGGTACTGCTGGCAGAAAAAACAGAAGGTAGTGAGTGTGAATCCTCACACCCAGCAACCTTGATTATTGATTCTTGTGGAGGGTGGAGCCTCCACCTCCAATCATACACACGTGCAGCTCCGAAAATCCAGTCAAGGAAATACCACCAGGAAAAAACAGCTGCAAAACAGATCAGATTATTATTTGACATATAAGTCAGCAGAGAGATTACCTTGTATCGTAGGAGATTTCTCGGCGAGGAGGTGGAGTCGCCACCCGGCCTTTATGGTGATGGTGAGATGATGAGTGACAGCTGGTGTTGAGGATGATTGACGGCTGTCACTCCCAGTGGTTCTGGCGCCCTCTTGTGCTTGAAGCCCGCACTCCAAGCAGGGCGCCATCCGGTGGTGGTGAGCCAGCAGTACCTCCTCTTCAGCGGCCCACACAACATGGGGTTAAGGTAGTGACACACTGACTGATGGCATGGACAATGACGTAAGGCCGCAGCGAGTCAAAGTGGTGCAGGATCCAGGCATTTCTCGCGGTCAGCTCACTGGACTCTGCACCAGAGGGGGCCTGCTTCAGCTTCCCGTACTTGGTGCACATGATGGTGTATCACTTCCTCACATGCTCCACGTCCCTGGCCTTGTCCACCGACAGTGCATCCTTCAGTCCCTTCCGGATGTAGTACAGGTGTTCGAAGGCTTTTTTTTTCGCTGTTGGGCGAAATCGTGTGATCTTCAATGCGGACACTGGTTCATGTGCCAATTGGCCGCCTTCTTATACTATTCCAGTGTCGCACTGATTTTGGTCCACTCACAATCACCGCCCAGTCAGTGCATTCCACCCACAGTCATGTCGCATTCAAGCGGCACTTTTGACATTGTGGTCACAGTCATGTTGCACCTCGACATTTCCAGAATATGGGCTGAACTTTCGTTTGGACGCCATTCGGCTTCAGTTGGTCTCTATTGTGATGAGGGTATAACATCACCCACCACCTGGATATGACTGTGGGAAGAAACCTCAAGCAGACCACAGTCAGAGGGGTGACCATCTGCTCTGGCCATACTGTTGTTTGGCCGTAACTCCCATTGTTCACGTTCACCACAGCAGCTCCAATACAGAGCCACATTAGGATTTGGCACAACTTTTACGCCGGATTCCCTTCCTGACACACCCCCAGTTTTACCTGGAGAAACACACACAGCTGCCAGTCTTTCAAACAGGTCTCCCATCCATGTACCAACCAGGACCTAACCTGTGTAGCTTCTGGGTTCTGTTGGGATCAGGTGTACACAGAGCAGAGTGGCTGCTGTATCTGTGCTGACCATAGTACCACGAACAAATAAAACAAAGTAGTACAAAGAACTGTCAAACATATAAAGAACATACAAACATACCCGGCTCAAGCTGAAAGAGATGTGTGTGGAACTCAGAGAGAGAGAGTGTGTGTGTGTGTGTGCGTGTGTGTGTGCATGCGTGTGTGCGTATACATGTGCATACATGTGTGTGTGTGTGTGTGCGTTCGTGTGTGTATGTGTGCATATACATGTGCATGCATGTGTGTGTGTGCGTGCGTGTGCATATACATGTGCATGCATGTGTGTGTGTGTGTGTGCATATGCATGTGTGTGTGCATATGTGTGTGTGTGGATCTGGACATGTGAGAAGGTGCCACAGAGAAAGAAGGTTGTGTCTTGTCCTCACCGTTGCAGTGGACAGGACGCTGTGAGTGCACGGACATAGTAAGGAATTTTAACATCATGATCAGTGATGTTTCTTTCCATGTGGCTCAGCAGTGGCACCTGGGGGGAATAACTGCACACGGTCACATGGACTGATCATTTTACTGCTCTGATTATATACTCAGTCATCTTTTTGACAGTGTTATATTAGAAATCAATATATATGGATTAGTAACATGATACAGCGATGTGGAAGTACTAAGGCCACATCTGCCGCTTTATTTTTCAGGCAGAGTTAGCTGGATTCTCGCCACAGGTGTGTTAGCAAATCATGCTGAAATTCGGCTCAGTGCACCTCTGGTTGAGAGAAAACAATCTGGCTTATAGCCAATTTACACCATTTGTGTAAATTGGTGTGATTGGTTGCCTGACGTGTCCATAAAAATCATAGAGAGATATGCTTTGCAAACTTAATACCCATTACTACTTTGGATGATGTTGAAATTGAGGATGGCCCAATGGTTGTTCCAGCAATATCAAATATTTTGTGTCTGCTACCTACAACGCGCGTGGAATGTCTCAAACCTAAACCTACTTCTAGGTATCTTATATATCCTACTCTGGAACCACCCCTAAATACAAACAGTTCAACTGTCAACCCCACTGAGGTCCTTAGTGTGGATCTCATTAACATAAGTCCTCAGTCACTGTCCTCAAAATCATTGTTGATCAATGATCTAATTATTGATCATCACTTAGATAAGATTGGGCTGTGAAACCTGGCTTAAACCAACAGCTGTCCTCCCCTTAAATGAGGCCTGTCTACCAGCATATACATTTAGTCACGTCCCTCGTGATGTGAAGCAAGGCGGGGGTGTTGCTCTTATTTCGTCTATTAGCTGTTGGGGGTCACAAATATAACTCATTTGAACATCTGATTCTCCGCTCTGCCCACAATGCTACGTATTGCCATGGTCACCAGAATAAAAATCAGCCATATTACTTTGTCACTGTATATAGGCCTCTTGGCCCATATTGTGATTTCTTAGATGAATTTGGTGCGTTCATCTCTAACTTCTCAACTCGTGCAGATAACATTCTAATTATTGGTGACTTCAACATTCATATAAATAAGCCTTCTGATCCCCTCTGCAAATCATTTATGGAAATTATGGATGTATTAGGATTCCAGCAATGCATTCAGAATTTGACACACATTAGTGGCAAAACCCTGGATTTGGTTCTGGTATTGTTGTCACAAATATTGACATCATGCCTCTTGCATTGGTGGTCTCTGATCACTCACTTATTAGGTTTACAGATTTGCTGCCATGTTTAGTGGAACAACAGTCTTATTTATCACTGCAGCGATGCATCAACTCCTCTATAATTATAACTAACTACGACTGAACTCAAAAATAGAATGCCTGATATCTTAGCTTCACATGTGGAAAATGCCCAATCAGTAGACAGTCTTGTGGATAGTTAAACTCAGCCCTCAAAACTACACTCGACATGATTGTGCCACCTATATTAAAACCACGCCCCCACCAAAACACAGTCATCTTGGTTCAATGATTACTTGCGTGACCTCAAGCATAAAGCTGGAGGTTTAGAACAGAAATGGCGTAGTTAAAATTTAGAAGTATTTCACCTTGCGTGGAATGATGCTATCTTACACTATAAGCATGCATTATTGGCTACAAAGCAGATCTATTACTCTGATTTGATGAATAAAAACAATGGCAACACTTATTCATGGGCAAGCACCTGTAGTTCGCTCTCCTTTTACAGCACAAGAATTCTTGGATTACTTGGAGAAGAAAATAGACGACATTAGGTTAAAAATATCCCAGCATGCCTTAACCCAGCCACTACACCCTGCTATTGAGGTGGGCGCCACTACTGAGGTATTACCTAGAGTTACAGAATTTGATAGTATCTCACTAGTCATTCTGACGAAACTCGTAACATCTACAAAAAGCACAACCTGCTTATTTGATCCTATACCAACAAAACTGTGGCCCACTCTTGGGCTGACTGTGCTGGAAATTATTAATCTCTCATTAACTTCTGGATCTGTTCCTAAATGTTTCACATCTGAAGTGATTAAGCCATTACTTAAGAAACCTAATCTTGATCCTAGTATTTTGAAAAATTATAGGCCGATATCAAATCTATCATTTTGCTCTAAAATTTTGGAAAAAGTGGTGTCACGGCAGTTTGTGGACTATCTTACTGAGAATAATCTCTCTGAGCCACTGCAGTCTGCTTTTAGAAAATATCATTCCACAGAGACGGCTCTCACTAAAGTGGTGAAATCATAAAAATAAATAAAATCCTTAGAGGATTGCCTTGCATCAGTGAAAAGCTGGATGTCTGGCAACTTCCTACTTTTAAACTCTGATAAGACTGAAATGATGGTTCTTGGTCCAGTGAGATGTCAGCATCAATTTGACCAGCTAACACTTAGTGTAACAGTCAAGGTCGTGTGATGTACCTTTAAGAGAGACTATGCCACACCACCAGAGGGCGCAACAGTTATTACTATTAGTCAGTCTATGTGGCGCTCTCGTTATGGACGTATGTCTAAAGCTGAGCTCCCGTCTTTATATTTTGCCACTCGACTCACAAGTGATGCATGGGTTTGTACCTGAGTCAGATAATAAGTAGCCATGTAACCTGGCATTGTATGGTTATATTTTTGTGTTTGTAATAAAGGCGAGCATTGTGGAAAACCCGAACCTGAGCAGCCTTGCACTTCCTAGCTAATTGTCCTAGCCTCTGATGCTCTCAAAAACCCGCCGACTCTGGAAATACGGATCCGGACCATCACATTAGCCTTGGCTCTTATTTCATATGTCACACTGACTCTTTGAAATTCATTTCATTAGTAAACGGAGCGTGCTGAGGCCTCAACTTTACCTAAAGTCTGGGTCTTTCAGTGAAGCTTAGGGCTAGTGGCCGGTGATCACCTTAGTATTTCTTCTGTTTTTCTTGTTGTTTAATGCTAACAAATTATACAGTATTTGTTGTGTTTCTGCTGCCTGATTCTTGTTTTTTTCTCTCTGTTTGAGGTGCAGCTCCATCCAGAAATGGAAGTGGTGTCTGCAGGCCTCCCATCCTGTGCACCAGCACAGACTCCTGAAATTTCCTGTATCAGTTTCTTCCTCAAATCATCAGAGGGAGTTTTTTCTTACCACTGTCACCTGTGTTCTTGCTCTGGGGCTTGGTAAGGTTAGACCCTAATTTGTGTGAAGCGCCTTGAGGCCACTTTGTTGTGATTTGGTGCTATAAAAATGAAAATAAATTGAAATTAAAATTGAAATTCAAATGGCCCCAAACCTGCTGAAGCTGGGTTGTCAACCCCAGTCTGAGTGTGATCTAGAACAGTACTCCTGCTCCCTCAGCAGGACTCTTTCCATTAACAAAGTTCTCTCCTTTGTGAGGACATGCCATGTGATTGGTTGCCTGAAAAAACTGCAGTTACATCATAGTGTCATTTTGTTTTTCAGCATTAAAGACGCTTCTGTTCAGGGGAAAAACATTTCACTGACGTGAAGCCGTGCCAAAGCTACAGGGAGCCGCTGTGGGGCTCCGGAGCTGTGGGCTGCCGACCCCCCACTGCAGACCATCACCAGAGGATCCAAGACTATTTTGGAAATGTGTAATGACATGCTGTGTGGCGCCTCCTGCTGGGTGTAAGATGTATCTTTTTCTGAGTATTATAATTAACAAACTGAAGTTCGAGGAAAACGTGGTCCATAAAATAACTGTTTTTGTAGATCCTGGCAACTAAGAATCAAAGATGGATCAATTCATATAAAATATTTGTGATTGGCTGGTCTGAACAAGGTGGAATAGCGGTTAGCACTGTTGCCTCACTGCAAGAAGGTCGTGGGATCACTTCCCACCTGGGTCTTTCTGTGAGGAGTTTATATGTTCTCCCCATGTTTGTGTGGTTTTCCTCCAGCTTCCTCACCCATCCAAAGCCATGCAGGTAAAAATAAAACATTATATATAGTATCAGCCCTCCGATGCCTTTCATTGTGTTTTAAATTATAAACCACTGTAAATTTGACTTGGACATAGAGGAATGCACTCTAAATAAATCTTGTGCAGTTTCTTCCCAAACAGTGGTGTATAAATACACAATCTGCTGTAATAATGTTCATGAATATCTGAAGACTCAGTGTTTCTCCGAAGACTTGTTTCTAACTATGGTGGAGCGATTCAGTGCATTATGCAAATTGCTGACTATAACTGCACAGAGAATAATATTCTGCTTTGGAAGAAAATGATACGGACATCTGCACCATGTGGCAGAGTACAAAAGTAAAATTAATGGACTAATTACAGCAAATCCCCGTTCATCCCCATCACAAATACAGTGTGAGTTCAGATTTAAAGAGTTCATGTGGACATCGTTATGGCTGTAATAATAATAATAACATAAAAGTGCACATCTGGATTTAACGGACCGTGTTAGAGGGGACGCGTTAACGGCTCAGCCACAATCAAACGGTCAAGAATTTAGCAAAGATGACAATTTTTCACTTTTATCCAAGGTTGATCAACTTATGTCCAATGTGGAATATAGTCACTTCGGGAAATTGGTTCAAAGTTTCATGAAGTATCCTCAGATAGAAACCTTGCAGAGTTTATATATGATATGTGTATAATAATATATGAATATAATAACCATGTTCACATTTTCTGGCATTACATAGAGCAGAAACAACTGACCATACAGATTTTAAAGAAAACAGGTCGACATTATCATAACTGAAGTTAATTGGACAAATACTATGACCTGAGAGAATATGTGGACATTCATATGATCAGTTACAGACTTTACAGGCTGACAGTGACAACCATTTAAGTGTTAGTTTTTATTATTTTGTTAACTCAAGGCATCAGTATGAATTTTATTCTAAGCAGAAAGACACTCAGAGTACAAGAATGTAGATATTATTAATGCTGAAATGAACCTGGGTTACGTCCTTATTATGAGGTCGTTATGGACTCGACATAAACCACCAGATACAGCAGATGTTTGATGGTGCTTTTCTGGCTCAGATGGTTCAGTTGACCATGCTGGATCTCAAGTCTCAAAGCAAATCACAGTATTTATATCATCATGAAAATTTGTAACGCTGAAAAAAAAAAACATTTTTACTTTAATTTACATTTTGATTAAAAGAAAAAAATTCTTTCTTATATAACAGCTGAGTGGATCCTTGTCATTTGATTGGTGGCTTGTATGTCACGTGACATGGATTATTCATGCCATTTGCCGGTGTGTTTCATTGAGCATCCAATAGTTATTTTTAGCGTGTAATTTTGGTTCTATATGAAATGTGCTATTGCCCGCTCCGACCACCACGCATGCTCACAGTAGCTATACCTGGCAGAGTTTGTTTTGGTGACAGACTACAGTTTGAAGGAGCTAGTTCTTCTAACTCAGACACATTCACCATGCTGTAAGCCGTCTGGAGGCATGAAAAGCCGTCTGTTAGGATGGAAAGTTGGACAAATTTCTGACACGAGTTTTCACTGGAGTGAGAAAAGCAGACGGTACTCTACACGAAATCAGTGCATGGAGTCACTGACTATATTGTCAGAATTGTTTTTTGTGTGTTCATTGAGAACAATTTTGGACTCCTATTTAAGGTTCGTGTTGGACCGTTGATGCCAAAAGGACCAGTGATGAACGCCAAAATGTAAGTCCTTTTTCTGGTGTTTATAAATGAATAAAATAACAAATGACAAAGATCTATTTCTGCTGTTATATAAAACAAATAATGAATGTTTTTACATTCTTTCAATGGAACAAATATGTACAAACATTTTTTATTTTATTTATCCTTTAGACAGGCAGTCACTTGAGACTCAACGCCTCATTTGCAAGAGAGACAAATACAAATTACAACAGTTCCAAAAAACAGTCATCATAACAACATTGGATAAAATATCACAAATGCAACAGCATTAAATAAAATATCAAACTAAAACAACAACAGTTTCCTATAGACACCTTCTCTAATTGTTTTAATAAAACTCTAAATTCTCCCAGTGTGACCAGACTGGACAGCTTCAGGTCCTGCTGAAGTGTATTCCAGGTGGAAGGGCCTGAGAAGGAAAAAGACTTTTTTCCCAGCTCTGTTCACACTGCAGAGACATTAAAAGAAACAGTCCTGGAAGTGAAGGGTGCGATAGTTTGTCCTGCGTATAAAATAACATGACAAGTAAAATGGCACCAGATGGAGTATGGATTTATAAATGAATAAATACCAGTGCACATGTGCAATGACGGCCACTTTACCAGTGAATACAGGGTGCAGTGGTGAGTAGAGATTTAATTTAATTTTTTACTTTTTCAAAGCATCATCAATGTGCACCCCAAAGTATTTATAAGTTGTTACAAATTTGATGACCTGTCCTTGTTTGGATATAATTGTGGGAAAAGGTAAGGGAATCTTCCTCCTGTTAGCAAAAAACGTACCTTTGGTCTTATCTGCATTCAGTATTAATGAAAGTTGGGATGTCTGGCCACCAAGTTGTACACATTGTTTTTGACCAGTCAAATAGTTTAAAAATAGCCTGGTCTGTGTCCTTAAGTCTTTGACACAACTTTCCATGGTTGACTGTGTCAAAAGCTTTGGACAGATCCAAAAAAAGCCCTGCACAGTATTGTTTTGAATCTAGCGCTTCAACAACATCATTGAGCACCTTCATTGTGGCAGTAACTGTCCCATGACCTTTTTCTAAAACCAGACTGATAAGACGATAAAATGTTATTAGAACATAAATGATTTTTTTACCTGCTCATTTATCGATTTTTCAAGTGTTTTTGCCAAAACACACAATTTTGAAAATGGCCTATAATTGTTTGGCAAAGTCAGGTCACCACCCTTTAATAGGGGAGAAACAAATGTGTTTTTCCAAATGTCAGGAACAGAATTTTGCTGTATAGACAGATTAAAGATATAGGCAACCAGTTCACCTATAATATCGGCAGCCAGACATAGAAAGTAAGGAGAGAGATCATCAGATTATATAATATCCAGGTGTTTGAGCTCCTTGTGAACACTTCTCACAGAAAATTTTGAAATTGAAAAGGGCTGATCAGAATATGGACCATCAGAAAAATGACTGACAGATACACTTTCTGGAATGTCAGAAAACAAAGAGTGTGAGACAGCAAAATGTTCATTTAGACAATTTAATATCTTCAATTTGCCAAACACTGGACTGGAGTCAACCAACAGCTGAGAAGGAAACTCAGATTTATTAAAGTTGCTGGAAATTGATTGAATTATTTTCCAAAATTTTCATGGATCATTCAAATTTTTTGTAATTTCAGATAAACAGTTTTGCTTTTTTGATTAATTTCAATTTCAATTTATTTTCATTTATATAGCGCCAAATCACAACAGAGTTGCCTCAAGGCGTGTTACACAAGTAAGTTCTAACCTTACCAACCCCCAGAGCAGCAGTGGTAAGGAAACACTCCCTCTGAGGAAGAAATCTCAAGCAGACCAGACTCAAAGGGGTGACCCTCTACTTGGGCCATGATACAGACACAAATTACAGAACAATTCACAAAACGAATATACAGGAAATGCTGTTTGTACACAGGACAGGAGGGTTTCCAGCACAAATACCACACCCACCTATGGATGGAGCGGCACCTTAAACAGAGAGAAAAAAACAGAATCAGGCATCAGAAAGACAAGAAATACTGTATAATTTGTCAGCATGAAACAAGAAGAAAAACAGGAAATACTAAGGTGAGCCGGCCATGAGCCCTAACACTAGAATACCTGGAACTTTCTGCCGCTGCTGCAAGGCCCTCCTCCCCCTCTCAAATTAGTGTTGTGGGCTTCACCCTATTGACTGGTTCTTTTGAGTTGCAATTTAGATCAGTACCTGCTCCCTTGCCCCACTCAGACTGTGTTGAAAGAGGGAGACATGTAGGAAAACAGGTCTTGAGGACCAGGGTTGGGCATCCCTGGCCTAAATTGAAGGACAGACCAAACAAAGGACTTCAGTGAAAAAACATTTATTTCACACATAAAAATATTCAAGAGAAATTGCATTGATAAACAATTTGTGAGCACAGTCAACAAATTGTGAGTTCCTATGTACAGTGTTCTGTTTTTTTGTTTGTTTAGTTTTTTTGCAATTTTTACACACGAATGGAGATCCTTTCCTACATTTCTGACAGGTGTGCTTGTGGCAAATGGCACATTTCTCTGTACTGCAATTTCTGTTGCAACTCTGACGCACTTGGCATGTTGTTGTTTTCCCTTCAGAAACTCTTCTCATTTCACACAGTGCCTCCTCTCTCTCTCTTTCCAGTGCGCGTTCCTGCATGTGTCTATTTCTCAGTTCAGTTGCAAGCTCATGCTGGAACTTTGGCCTCAACTCCTTTGATCCTGTACATGCCTTGTACAGTACATGTGCATTAGCAGCAGCAATGTCCAGGATGTTGTAGAAGACAGCTATATTGTAGATGTTGTAGAGGCCATCTCCGTGTTCCTGTGCGCCCTGTGTAAGCACGCAGTTTTTGATCCAGCACATCAACACCACATTTCAAATGGTTGTAGTCTATGATTACATTTGGTTTTCGCCGCAAATCTTCTTCAAGCTCCACTTTCTTATGCAGCGTACTGAGAAGACACACATTTTTCTTCTTTTTAGCTGCATAAACTGTTAGCAGGGCACTGCCAGAAATGAACACCTGTGTTGAAAACTCCTCACGTTCTCTGGTGTTTCTTTACCTGCTCTGGAACTTCCCGTCGAATTTTGTTTATTGTGCCAAGCAGAGTTGTGTTGTGTTATAGAAGCCTGTTTGCCAGAGAAAACGATGTGAAAAAAATGTCCATAGTGACAGTTCTGCCTCTGTCCAAAAAGGGTTCCATAAGCCTTGTCACAACATTGTCTGCAAGTTGCTCTCCTATGGCACGGCTGGGGACTTTTGCTAAGTAAGGAATGACATTGCACATGTACTTAGTGTCCAAGTCTGCTGCGATCCAAAACTTTATTCCAAACTTGTCCAGTTCAGATGCAATGTATTGCAGAAAAGGACATCGGACCTTTGTTAGAAATAACTGTTCATCAACTGTTATGTGTTGCCCTGGGTTGTACGACAGCACATAGTTCTGAACAAAGCGCCCCCAAATGCGTTCTAAACAGGTGTCCTTGATGTAGAAGCGTAAATAGCACATCAACTCTTCATATCGGTCTCGGGACATTGTGGACATGATTTCCGGAATGCCGAAGCATTTTGACCAGCAGTCACGCATGGCACCGGTTCTGCCAATCACTCCTCTGAAGAATAAAACAGCGATAAATGCCATCAGCTCGTAGACACTTGTGCTCCAGTCAGGGTTTGTTTTGCGGGCTTTGTGTACTGTGCACTCTATGATGGTCCTCAGCATGCTGATGTCAAATAGACAAAGGAAGCTTTGCAAGCGACTAGTCACTTTGCATCTTTCAATCTCCGTCGGTCCTGCATTGCTGACTGATGTCTGTCTGCGTTGGCTGAACGGTACCGAAGTCCTCAATTTGTTGCTGAACCCAAACAGTTCCATCTCTCGCTGTCTCACAAGGTCCTGTCTAAAGATAACATGAGATAAGATGAAACCTCTATTGCCCAAAAGGGAAAGAATTGTTTTGCATTTAGGAGCATATATAAATAAATCCATAAACAGAAAGACGTGAACACAGACAATGCTACAATATAAAAGCAAAATGTAAATACCTTGGAGTTTTCGCTTGCGTCCTTGCTTTTCTGGGCCTTCTCTTTTCTGGGACTTCTGTTCAGTGCGCTTGCGCTTCTGGGATGAAGAAGACTTTTCTCCAGTGCGCCTGTGTTTTTGGCACCGTGGTTTGTCTTCAGCATGCTGTTTGCCTTTTCTGAATTGGGAAGACTTTCCTTTCACAGATGAAGGCTTCTCTACATCGTCCTCCTCTGTAACAATTATTAGTCTTTTAGTTCACTTATGTGCAAGTCTCGTGTGAAGAGGCTATTTCAGCTGTGAATCTCTTGGTGCTGGCATGTCCTCATCAGAGGGGATGAACTCTGATTCACCAACAAAGGAATCTTCAGCAATACTCCATGAATCCACATCTGGGAGTGCTTGCAAAAGATCTAAGGCTTCCAGAGGAGTGTATTTCTTGCTTGACCGTCTTGCTGCCATTGTGATGTTTGTCTTCTTGACTTGAAGATGTGTCTGCTTTTATAGTCAAAATGTCACACATACGCCCACATACATCAGGTGACCCCACACAGCCTGTTTGTCGATGCAGATTGGGGATTGCATGCTGCATTAACATATGTTTGGGCTAGTGAATGGCTCCTTAATGAACCATTGTGCCACAGTGATGGGCTCTTGGGCAAATTTGCGCAGGCTCAGGCTCTAATAGTGCTATGGGCCCGGTCCCACTGGGGAGAGGATTAACTGCGCATGAATGGAGTACACAAAGTATGGGCGTTCGTTGTCGTCCGCAACAAAAATGGCCAAAAATGACAAATGTCCCAGTATGAATTACGGATATATTAATAATGTATAGCGAATATATGATGAACAATCACAGTTGTATAACGCACGTAGTGAGGAAACGGATCCGATGCATTGCGATTATCACTGCAGTATTACAGGTGTATTATGAATGCATCACGCACGTGTTGTGCGTGCACGGCATCTGCATTGTGGTCATAAAAGAAGCGCACTCGGGCCGCTGGCATCACTATTCTTGGATCTTGCTGAGCAGGTCTATGATTAAGCAGAATAAAAGTAAGAGAGCACCTTACATGGCGGCACCCTGACATCAGGAGCCTGCAGAGGTCTGAGGGACGACCACAGAGGACAATTTTCTTCTGCTTTGTTGTCCCACCATGTGTCTTCCATGAGTTGGAGTTTTCTTTAAAACCTGACCTTGCTCTGAGTGAAGTTTGGGACAGTTCGGATTAGGCATATATACTCAACAAAAATCAACAGGCAACAGGCAACTCAACAGGCACACCTGTGCACTAATCATGGTGTCTAATCAGCATCTTGATATGGCACACCTGTGAGGTGGGATGGATTATCTCAGCAAAGGAGAAGTGCTCACTATCACAGATTTAGACTGGTTTGTGAACAATATTTGAGGGAAATGGTGATATTGTGTATGTGGAAAAAGTTTTAGATCTTTGAGTTCATCTCATACAAAATGGGAGCAAAACCAAAAGTGTTGCGTTTATATTTTTGTTGAGTGTAGGTCTGGTGTGCCTTCCTCTTCTGCTGAATGAGTTTACTGATGGCATCGTCATTGTCTGGCTAGCAATAGCAACGCAACGCTCCCTCCGCCTGCTACCACGCTCCTGCATCTGCCTAACCAACTCCTGGATTTCGGCATTCACTCTGGACCAACTGACCACCTGGGGAACCTCTGTCAGCCCCGATATGTCCACAGAGGGGCTCGGCGGCGAGTTATTTACGCTGGACCCCGGACCGAGGGCTCAATTCCAAGGCTGTGGAGAGCTGCTCATACTGGCGCACACCCTGCACGTCATCTGACGCGTCATCAGAACAGCGTCACTTCAGGGCATAAAAACTACAGTACTGTAGTCCTCAGGCAGCGCTGCAGCGGGCAATCAGGAAAACGCGAAGTGGATTTCAGCGTGCTCCGCCCTCTGGTAAAGTCACCATCAAATGCAAGTTCAGCTGTTAAAATTGAACTTTTAAACTGTCAATCACTGACTAACAAAGCATCCCTGATCCATAGCCATATAACTGAAAAAGGAATTGACTTCATGTGCCTGACAGAAACCTGGCACAAAACAGATGTGTACTGCACATTGAATGAAACATGTCCACCGGGCTATTCATTCTTAGAAAAGGCCCGTGGCTCTGGTAGGGGTGGGGGCATCGTGGTTATTCACCACTCTGATTTACATCTGTCCTTTGTCACTCTGCCTAAACTGTCTTCATTTGAATGTTTGGCTTTCACTTGTTCAAAACCACTACAAATGACAGTAATTCTCAGATATCGCCCACCCAAACCACACTCAAATTTCATTTCAGAGATAACTGAGCTCCTTCTGTCAGTCTGCACATCATCAAACAATGTGATGATACTTGGGGACCTGAATATTCATATTAATTCACCCCAAAGTCAGTATTCCACAGAGCTGACACAACTCATCGACTCACTGCACCTCACACAACATGTCAATGTTCCAACTCACATATAAAGGACATATTTTGGACCTCATCATTACAAACTCCCCCATAAAAAATCTTCATGTGTATGATCTGGGTGTTTCTGACCACAAGGTGATCTCACTGGACCTCCCTCTACAAGCCCATTACTGTAAAGCTAAACGCCTGATCCATTTTCGGAAATGACTTAAATGAATGAATTTAAATGAATTAAATTAAATTAAAATTTAAATTTAAATTTAAATGAATTAAATGACATCAATCCAGAACAACCGGCATCCGATCTATCTCATCTCACTCAAACTGCTAATAATTGCTCTCCATATGGACTTGTGAACTATTATAACACCGGACTATAGCAAATCCTTGAGGTCCATGCTCCCCTTAAAACACGAGCTGTGTCCTTCTCCAAATCTGCTCCGTGGTACACTGGTGCACTGCGTAGACAGAAGGCGGCTGGGAGGGTCCTTGAGAGGTGCTATGTAGCTTCAGGTCTAACTGTCCATAGAGATGCATACCGGCAACATCAAAAATCCTACTCCAAATCCCTCAGTCAAGCTCGTTCACATTAATTCAATTCAATTCAATTTTATTTATATAGCGCCAAATCACAACAAACAGTTGCCCCAAGGCGCTTTATATTGTAAGGCAAAAGCCATACAATAATTACGTAAAAACCCCAATGGTCAAAACGACCCCCTGTGAGCAAGCACTTGGCGACAGTGGGAAGGAAAAACTCCCTTTTAACAGGAAGAAACCTCCAGCAGAACCAGGCTCAGGGAGGGGCAGTCTTCTGCTGGGACTGGTTGGGGCTGAGGGAGAGAACCAGGAAAAAGACATGCTGTGGAGGGGAGCAGAGATCAATCACTAATGATTAAATGCAGAGTGGTGCATACAGAGCAAAAAGAGAAAGAAACACTCAGTGCATCATGGGAACCCCCCAGCAGTCTAAGTCTATAGCAGCATAACTAAGGGATGGTTCAGGGTCACCTGATCCAGCCCTAACTATAAGCTTTAGCAAAAAGGAAAGTTTTAAGCCTAATCTTAAAAGTAGAGAGGGTGTCTGTCTCCCTGATCTGAATTGGGAGCTGGTTCCACAGGAGAGGAGCCTGAAAGCTGAAGGCTCTGCCTCCCATTCTACTCTTACAAACCCTAGGAACTACAAGTAAGCCTGCAGTCTGAGAGCAAAGCGCTCTATTGTGGTGATATGGTACTATGAGGTCCCTAAGATAAGATGGGACCTGATTATTCAAAACCTTATAAGTAAGAAGAAGAATTTTAAATTCTATTCTAGAATTAACAGGAAGCCAATGAAGAGAGGCCAATATGGGTGAGATATGCTCTCTCCTTCTAGTCCCCGTCAGTACTCTAGCTGCAGCATTTTGAATTAACTGAAGGCTTTTTAGGGAACTTTTAGGACAACCTGATAATAATGAATTACAATAGTCCAGCCTAGAGGAAATAAATGCATGAATTAGTTTTTCAGCATCACTCTGAGACAAGACCTTTCTAATTTTAGAGATATTGCGTAAATGCAAAAAAGCAGTCCTACATATTTGTTTAATATGCGCTTTGAATGACATATCCTGATCAAAAATGACTCCAAGATTTCTCACAGTATTACTAGAGGTCAGGGTAATGCCATCCAGAGTAAGGATCTGGTTAGACACCATGTTTCTAAGATTTGTGGGGCCAAGTACAATAACTTCAGTTTTATCTGAGTTTAAAAGCAGGAAATTAGAGGTCATCCATGTCCTTATGTCTGTAAGACAATCCTGCAGTTTAGCTAATGCTGTTTCTGTACTATGATGAATTCTAAAACCTGACTGAAACTCTTCAAATAGACCATTCCTCTGCAGGTGATCAGTTAGCTGTTTTACAACTACCCTTTCAAGAATTTTTGAGAGAAAAGGAAGGTTGGAGATTGGCCTATAATTAGCTAAGATAGCTGGGTCAAGTGATGGCTTTTTAAGTAATGGTTTAATTACTGCCACCTTAAAAGCCTGTGGTACATAGCCAACTAATAAAGATAGACTGATCATATTTAAGATCGAAGCATTAAATAATGGTAGGGCTTCCTTGAGCAGCCTGGTAGGAATGGGGTCTAATAAACATGTTGATGGTTTGGATGAAGTAACTAATGAAAATAACTCAGACAGAACAATCTGAGAGAAAGAGTCTAACCAAATACCGGCATCACTGAAAGCAGCCAAAGATAACGATACGTCTTTGGTATGGTTATGAGTAATTTTTTCTCTAATAGTTAAAATTTTATTAGCAAAGAAAGTCATGAAGTCATTACTAGTTAAAGTTAAAGGAATGCTCGGCTCAGTAGAGCTCTGACTCTTTGTCAGCCTGGCTACAGTGCTGAAAAGAAACCTGGGGTTGTTCTTATTTTCTTCAATTAGTGATGAGTAGTAAGATGTCCTAGCTTTACGGAGGGCTTTTTTATAGAGCAACAGACTCTTTTTCCAGGCTAAGTGAAGATCTTCTAAATTAGTGAGACGCCATTTCCTCTCCAACTTACGGGTTATCTGCTTTAAGCTGCGAGTTTGTGAGTTATACCACGGAGTCAGGCACTTCTGATTTAAAGCTCTCTTTTTCAGAGGAGCTACAGCATCCAAAGTTGTCTTCAATGAGGATGTAAAACTATTGACGAGATACTCTATCTCACTTACAGAGTTTAGGTAGCTACTCTGCACTGTGTTGGTATATGGCATTAGGGAACATAAAGAAGGAATCATATCCTTAAACCTAGTTACAGCGCTTTCTGAAAGACTTCTAGTGTAATGAAACTTATTCCCCACTGCTGGGTAGTCCATCAGAGTAAATGTAAATGTTATTAAGAAATGATCAGACAGAAGGGGGTTTTCAGGGAATACTGTTAAGTCTTCAATTTCCATACCATAAGTCAGAACAAGATCTAAGATATGATTAAAGTGGTGGGTGGACTCATTTACATTTTGAGCAAAGTCAGTTGAGTCTAATAATAGATTAAATGCAGTGTTGAGGCTGTCATTCTCAGCATCTGTGTGGATGTTAAAATCGCCCACTATAATTATCTTATCTGAGCTAAGCACTAAGTCAGACAAAAGTTCTGAAAATTCACAGAGAAACTCACAGTAACAACCAGGAGGATGATACATAACACATTACTACTCCAATATCATAAAAAGTAATCCAGGTAATTCAAGACAACTTTTCACAACCGTAAATAAATTGCTAAGACCCCCAAAACATGTGCATGAAATCAATACCAATGAACAGTGTGATGCATTTTTAGATTTTTTTCACATCTAAAATTGATAAAATCCATTGATCTCTCAGCTCCTCTGGTGCCCCCAATTCCACCCCTGGTTCCCCAGTCCCCAACTTCACTAATTTAACTCTCACCACACAGAAACAGGTGGAGGCTCTCATCCGTAAGATGACACCCTCCACCTGTCACCTGGATCCATTTCCCTCATCTCTGATTAAATCCCATGTGGTCTCCTTGAGCCCTCTCCTCACACATATCATAAACCACTCTCTGCAATCCGGCCATCTGCCACAAACCCTTAAAACCGCTTTAATAAAACCTCTGGTAAAAAAAAACGTACCCTCGACCCTGCACTACTTTCAAACTTCCGGCCCATTTCAAATCTTCCATTCCTCTCAAAAATCATAGAAAAAGTTGTTTCCACCCAAATCCATGATCACCTGCAATCTTCCAGCCTCTATGAGAAGTTTCAGTCAGGGTTTCGCTCTGCCCATAGCACTGAGACAGCCCTGGTCAGGGTCACCAATGATTTGCTGGTGGCTTCTGGCCAGGGCTCTCCATCCCTTCTCTTGCTCCTGGACCTCTCGGCCGCCTCTGACACTGTAGACCATACCATCCTTCTTCACCGACTCCAGCATTTCATTGGCCTTTCAGATACAGCACTTCGGTCCTACCTGACTGATGGAGCTGAGTATGTGGCCCTTGGGGAAGGCAGGTCAAGGCCCCACATTGCAACCTGTGAGGTCCTAGGACCGACCTTATTTTCCATCTATATGCTCCCCTTGGGCCACATCATCAGCAGGCATGGAATATCCTTCCACTGCTATGCTGATGATACTCAGCTCTATGTCAGGTTGGACCCCACTTCCTCATCTTCCATTCACACCCTCACTGCCTGCCTGGAGGAGACGAGGACGTGGATGAATGACAATTTTCTCCAGCTAAACAGCACAAAAACTGAAGCCATTCTCATTGGCACTGTTGGGAAAGTGTAGTGACATGGACCCACAACAGGGGGCGTAAATGAACGGACAATGAAAGAGTTGAATATGAACACTTTACTGTTGTGAATGAGCACAACCACAATACAGAGGAATACAGAATTTTGCAAACAGTCAATCCACAAAGGTGACGTGTGGGCAGGCTCGAGGATAGAAGACGTCTGTCCTGAGAAGAACCGGAACCACACGATTTCCTCCGCCACCGAACCTGGAGAATACTGGAGCCGCCAAGTCCTGAGTCCCCAGGTGGCCACCGTCTCCGAATGTCGAATCTGGTACTGCTGGCGAGGAGCAGAAACAATAAGATGTGGGTGTGTGCACATCCAGTAACAACAATGGTGGAGATTCCACCTCCACCTCTCACACACACTCGTGCAGCTCCTGTCTCAAACACTTATCTGGCTGGGGTGTGAAGCGAAGCTGTCGCTGATTACGCCAATCTCCCAGATAAGGCACTCCACAGGAAAACAGCTGTAAAACGAGTTCAGACTAAGACACAGTTAGTTTTAAGGCTGAGAATATTACCTTCACAGGTCGATGATATTTCGGCAACGAGGTGGAGATGACGTCCGGTTTTTATGGAGTGGTATGATGAAGTGTAGATGGGTGACAGCTGTCATGAGATAATGAGTGACAGCTGTCACCCCCGGCTGTGTCCGTGGCGGCAGCGCCCTCTCGTGCCTGAAGCCCGCACTTCAGGCAGGGTGCCCTCTGGTGGTGGGCCAGCAGTACCTCCTCTTCTGGCGGCCCACACAACAGGATCCCCCCCTCAATGGGCGCCTCCTGGCGCCCGACCAGGTTCATCCGGGTGCCGCCGGTAGAAATCGGCCAGGAGGGCCGGGTCCAGGATAAAGCTCCTCTTTACCCAGGAGCGTTCCTCGGGTCCATACCCCTCCCAGTCCACCAAATACTGGAAACCCTGGCCCATTCGACGGACATCCAGGAGCCGGCGCACTGTCCAAGCCGGCTCCCCGTCAATGATCCGGGCAGGAGGCGGCGTCAGACCGGGAGCACAGAGGGGTGAGGTGTGGTGTGATTTCAGTCTGGACACATGGAAAACAGGATGGATCTGTAGTGAAGCTCCAACTCCCAGCTTCACTGCAGGGCTGAGGATCTTGAGGATTTTAAATGGTCCGATGTACCTGTCCTTCAACTTAAGGGAGTCCACTTGGAGGGGGATGTCCTTCGTTGATAACCACACCTCCTGCCCGGGCTGGTATGCAGGGGCCGGGGACCGCCGGCGGTCTGCATGGGTCTTAGCCCTCGTCCGGGCCTTCAACAAGGCAGAACGGGCGGTGCGCCACACCCGATGGCACCTCCGTAGGTGGGCCTGGACCGAGGGCACACCGACCTCTCCCTCCACCATGGGAAACATTGGGGGCTGGTACCCTAGACACACCTCAAATGGGGAGAGGCCGGTGGCAGAAGACACCTGGCTGTTATGTGCATACTCGATCCAGGCCAGATGGTTACTCCAGGCCGTCGGGTGCGCGGATGTCACACAGCGGAGGGTCTGTTCCAACTCTTGGTTGGCCCGTTCTGCCTGCCCGTTCATCTGTGGGTGGTACCCGGACGAGAGGCTCACGGTGGCCCCAGTTCTCTGCAGAAACTCCTCCAGACTTGAGAGGAAAACTGGGGACCACGATCTGAGACTACGTCAGTTGGTATCCCATGCAGACAGACGACGTGGTGGACCAGGAGGTCTGCTGTCTCCTGGGCTGTTGGGAGCTTCGGGAGGGCCATGAAGTGGGCCGCCTTGGAGAATCGGTCCACTATCGTGAGGATGGTGGTGTTGCCCTGGGACGGCGGGAGGTCCGTGACGAAATCCAGGCTGATATGGGACCAGGGCGATGAGGCACAGGAAGCGGCTGGAGAAGTCCTTGGGACCTTTTGTGGTCTGCCTTGCCCCTGGCACAGGTGGTGCAGGCCTGGATATACTCCCGGACGTCGGCCTCATAGACGCCCACCAGAAGTGCTGCCGGACAACTGCCACAGTCCTTCGCACCCCTGGATGACAGGAGAGCTTGGAACCGTGACAGAAATCCAAGACTGCAGCTCTGGCCTCTGGTGGGATGTAAAGTCGGTTCTTCGGCCCAGTTCCGGGATCCGGGCTCCGTGCCAGGGCCTCCCGGACGGTCTTCTCCACGTCCCAGGTGAGGGTGGCCACGATAGTGGACTCCGGAATGATGGGCTCCGGTGGATCCGACAGCTCAGTTTTGACTTCGTCTTCGTGTACCCGGGACAAGGCATCCGATCTCTGGTTCTTGGTCCCGGGGCGATAGGTGATCCGGAAGTCAAAACGTCCGAAGAACAGTGACCAGCGGGCTTGCCTGGGGTTCAGCCGCTTGGCGGTCCTGATATACTCCAGGTTCCGATGGTCAGTGAAAACCGTGAATGGCACAGACGCTCCCTCCAACAGGTGTCTCCACTCCTCAAGAGCCTCTTTCACCGCAAGGAGTTCTCGGTTGCCGACGTCATAGTTCCGTTCAGCCGGGGTCAACCTGCGAGAAAAGTAGGCACACGGGTGAAGAACCTTATCGGTCTCTCCGCTCTGGGATAGCACGGCTCCTATCCCTGAGTCAGAGGCGTCCACTTCAACCACAAACTGGTGGCTAGGGTCAGGCTGCACCAGAACTGGTGCAGACGAGAACCGTCGTTTCAACTCCTTGAACGCGGCTTCGCACCGATCCGACCAGGTGAAGGGGACTTTTGTAGAGGTCAGGGCTATCAGGGGGCTAACTACCTGACTGTAGCCCTTAATGAACCTCCTGTAGAAATTTGCAAAGCCGAAGAACTGTTGCAGCTTCCTACGGCTTGTTGGTTGGGGCCAATCTCTCACCGCCGCAACCTTGGCCGGATCAGGGGCGACGGAGTTGGAGGAGATGATAAACCCCAGGAAGGACAAAGAAGTGCGGTGGAACTCGCACTTCTCGCCCTTCACAAACAGCCGGTTCTCCAACAACCGCTGCAGGACCTGACATACATGCTGGACATGAGTCTCAGGGTCCGGAGAAAAGATGAGTATATCGTCCAGATATACGAAGATGAATCGGTGCAGGAAGTCCCACAAGACGTCATTAACCAAAGCTTGGAACGTCACGGGGGCGTTAGTGAGGCCGAACGGCATGACCAGGTACTCAAAATGACCTAATGGGGTGTTAAATGCCGTCTTCCACTCGTCTCCCTTCCGGACCTGAACCAGGTGATATGCATTCCTAAGATCCAACTTTGTAAAGATTTTGGCTCCATGCAGGGGGGTGAACACGGACTCTAACAAGGGCAACAGGTATCGATTGCGAACCGTAATCTCATTCAGCCCCCTGTAATCAATGCATGGACGGAGTCTGCCATCTTTCTTGCCCACAAAAAGAAACCTGCACCCATCAGGGAGGTGGAATTCCGGATCAGCCCGGCAGCTAATGAGTCCCGGATGTAGGTCTCCATTGATTCGCGCTCAGGTCGTGAGAGGTTGTACAGCCTGCTGGACGGGAACTCCACGCCTGGAATCAAATCAATGGCACAATCGTACGGACGGTGCGGGGGAAGGGTGAGTGCCAGATCCTTGCTGAAGACGTCAGCAAGATCGTGGTACTCAACCGGCACCGCCGTCAGATTGGTAGGGAGTTTGACCTCTTCTTTAGCCTGTAAACCGGGAGGAACCGAGGAACCTAAACACATCCGATGGCAGGTTTCGCTCCACTGAACCACCACCCCAGATGGCCAATCAATCTGGGGATTGTGTTTCAGCATTCACGGGAAGCCCAAAATCACTCGGGAGGTAGAAGGAGTCACAAAAAACTTGATCTCCTCCCGATGATTTCCAGACACCACCAGAGTTACAGGTTGTGTCTTGTGCGTGATTAAAGGGAGAAGGGTGCCATCTAGTGCCCGCACCTGCAATGGCAAAGGGAGCGCCACCAGAGGGAGCCCTACCTCCCTAGCCCATCTGCTGTCTAGCAGATTCCCTTCTGACCCCGTGTCCACCAGTGCTGGGGCTTGAAGGGTTAAATCCCCGCTCAGGATTGTAACTGGGAGTCGTGTGGAAATATGTGTGTGTCCCACGTGAATGTCTTGGCCCACCCTAAGCCCAGTTTCTAGGGGCGGGTGTTGGTGTTTAAACCGCTTGGGGCAGTCTCTCTGCTGGTGCTCACTCGAGCCGCAGACAAAGCACTCCCCGCGGGCCAGCCTCCTCTGTCTGTTAAATGTGGCCCTGCTCATGTCCATAGCTTCGTCAGCAGGGGGAGCTGTTGCCACACAGAGCGCTGAGGCTGTGGAGCGTGGGGAGGGCGGAACCTTTTCGGACCCGGAAGGGAGAGGGACAGCGCGTGCCCGGCCGCGTCCTTCGTCTCGCTCCCGACGGCGTTCCTCCAACCGATTGTCTAACCGTATAACGAGATCAATAAGCCCATCTAAATCCCGCGGTTCTTCCTTCGCTACCAGGTGCTCCTTCAGGACCGACGACAGTCCGTTTATGAAGGCGGCGCGGAGCGCAACATTATTCCAGCCAGACCTCGCAGCCGCGATGCGGAAGTCGACTGCATATTCGGCTGTGCTCCGGCGCCCCTGTCTCATTGACAGCAGCACAGTTGAAGCAGTCTCTCCTCTGTTAGGGTGATCAAAAACTGTTCTTAACTCCCTCACAAACCCAGTATAAATGGTAAGGAGCTGTGACTTTTGCTCCAAAAGCGCTGTAGCCCAAGCGCGTGCCTCACCACGAAGCAAGTTAATTACATAAGCCACCTTACTGGCGTCAGACGCATACATTACGGGTCGTTGTGCAAAGATGAGTGAACACTGCATAAGGAAGTCCGCGCACATCTCCACACAACCCCCGTACGGCTCTGGGGGACTTATGTATGCTTCAGGGGATGGTGGGGGGGGGTCGTTGAACGACCAGTGGAACGTCTTTATTCTGCACTGGGTCAGCAGGAGGAGGAGCTGCAGCAGCGTCCTGAGCACGCGCTTCCACCTGTGCGGTGAGAGCCTCCATCCTGCGATTAAGGATGACGTTTTGCTCGGTCATCAGATCCAACCGAGCGGTAAAGGCGGTGAGGATTTGCTGCAACTCACCAATCACGCCTCCTGCAGACGCCTGTGCACCCTGCTCTTCCATTGGCTGTTCAACAGATGGGTGACGCCCCTCGGGATCCATGACATTGGCCGAGATATCCTGTTGGGAAAGTGTAGTGACACGGACCCACAACAGGGGGCATAAATGAACGGACAATGAAAGAGTCGAATATGAACACTTTACTGTTGTGAATGAGCACAACCACAATACAGAGGAATACAGAATTTTGCAAACAGTAAATCCACAAAGGTGATGTGTGGGCAGGCTCGAGGATAGAAGACGTCTGTCCTGAGAAGAACCGGAACCACACGATTTCCTCCGCCACCGAACCTGGAGAATACTGGAGCCGCCAAGTCCCGAGTCCCCAGGTGGCCACCGTCTCCAAATGTCGGATCTGGTACTGCTGGCGAGGAGCAGAAACAATAAGATGTGGGTGTGTGCACACCCAGTAACAACAATGGTGGAGATTCCACCTCCACCTCTCACACACACTCGTGCAGCTCCTGTCTCAAACACTTATCTGGCTGGGGTGTGAAGCGAAGCCGTCGCTGATTACGCCAATCTCCCAAATAAGGCACTCCACAGGAAGCAGCTGTAAAACGAGTTCAGACTAAGACACAGTTAGTTTTAAGGCTGAGAATATTACCTTCACAGGTCGATGATATCTCGGCAATGAGGTGGAGATGACGTCCGGTTTTTATGGAGTGGTATGATGAAGTGTAGATGGGTGACAGCTGTCATGAGATAATGAGTGACAGCTGTCACCCCCAGCTGTGTCCGTGGCGGCAGCGCCCTCTCGTGCCTGAAGCCCGCACTTCAGGCAGGGCGCCCTCTGCTGGTGGGCCAGCAGTACCTCCTCTTCTGGCGGCCCACACAACAGGCACCCCACATCAACTGAAATCATCCCCCCTCAAAGTATTTTCATTTTCTGGCCACAACATTCCATTATCAACATCTGTTACAAACTTGGGAGTCCGTTTTGACCCCAGCCTTTCATTTGACATCCATATCCAGCATATCTGTAAGACAGCATTCTTTCATCTCAGGAACATCTTCAAACTCCACCCCTCCCTGTCGTTGTCTGATGCTGAGAGGCTGGTCCACGCCTTTGTCTCCTCCAGGCTGGACTATTGTAATGCACTCCTCATCGGGATCTCTGGCAGAAATTTACAACGTATCTAGTCCATTCAAAACTGTGCTGCCAGGGTCTTTATGGGGGTGCCCAAAACTCAACACATTACTCCCATCCTTAACAAACTTCATTGGCTTCCTGTTAGGTTCAGGGTGGAATATAAGATCTGCCTCCTCACCTATCAGTGTGTCTACGGCGGTGCACCAGTGTACCTCAAAGAACTTCTGTCCCCCCATGAGCCCATGAGACCTCCTCCGCTCAAACAACAGTCACCTCCTCCAGGTCCCCAAACCAAGCTCCACACAATGGGGGACAGAGCCTTTCAGGCAGCAGCACGCCTGTGGAATGCCCTGCCCATCCACCTGAGGGCGCATAGATTGAGTATGTATTGTGTATGTATTGAGTATGTATGGAGTATTTAAGGTGGATGTCATCCGCAGCCAAAATTTTGTGCAGCTCAGAAATCCTGGCAACGGAAAAACATGCCTCTGTGGATAATTACGGACATGTGCAGATCTCGGCCGACTTATACAAGCATGTTTCACGCATATTGCGGATGTTAAGCGACTATGAACCAATTTTGTGCGCAATCCATACGCAAATCCTCCTAAACGCCAGTGGGACAGGGCGCTAAGCTTCCCTAAAAGACCCAGAATTTAGGTAAAGTTGAGGCTACGGCATGCTCTGTTTCGTAATAAATGAATTAAAAGAGTAAAAAGGATAGAACTATACTATGCCAGCATGCTAGCCATACGAAAGGGAAAATAAGTGCGTCTTAAGTCTGGACTTGAAAGTCTCCACAGATTCTGTTTTA
The DNA here is from genome assembly GCF_902500255.1 of Thalassophryne amazonica. NCBI lineage: Eukaryota > Metazoa > Chordata > Actinopteri > Batrachoidiformes > Batrachoididae > Thalassophryne > Thalassophryne amazonica. The sequence goes on from NC_047122.1 coordinate 3,064,402, forward strand.
TTCATGCAGGGAGAACATTCCACAGAATAGGAGCACAATAAGAGAAAGCTTTATGACCTGCAGACTTCTTATTCACCCTAGGGACACAAAGTAGTCCTGCACCCTTAGAACGCAGAGCCCGGGCGGGTACGTAGGGTTTAATTAGGTCAGCTAGGTAGGGAGGTGCCAGTCCATGAACAATTTTATAAACTAGAAGCAGAATCTGATCTGATCAAAATCTGAACTCACTGGGACAGGAAGCCAGTGAAGGGATGCCAAAATGGGTGTAATGTGGTCAAACTTCGCTTCGTGTCAAAACTCTGAAAAACTTTGAACCAATTGGAGAGCCCTAATGCTGGACTTCAGTAAATTAGAAAATAGAACATTGTAGTAGTCCAATCTAGAAGAGATAAATGCATGGATCAGGGTCTCAGCATCAGCCATAGACAGGATGGGATGACTTTTCACTATATTTCGCAGGTGGAAGAAAGCAGTCCTTGTAATATTTCTAATGTGGAGGTCAAAGGACAATGTAGGATCAAAAATTACCCCAAGGTTCCTCACTTTGTCAGTGTGATGTATGACACATGAGCCCAGTGGTGGGCACACTTCCGATAATCCGATAACAGATAATTATCGAGATAATGTTTTCATTATCGGATTATCTTTTTAGATAAATTTAAAACCATCATCGGACTAATTATCTTCTGATGAATTACCGTCCGATAACTTTTAGACAGATAAACACTAAACTAAGCTGAACAGTGAAAAACATTTTTAAAACTGTTGAGACCTAACTGTTAAACGTTTTCTCATAGACATGTTGTTCTATTCCTCTGCAATCAGAAACCACTCTATCATCTGTAAACAAAGGAGAACTGGTGACCAAAAAAAAAGTCATTTCTTTTAACACCATACTAATATAATCGCAATGTCACCAAGTCATCCAGAGGCATACATGTTTAACTTATGGTTCAAATTTTAACCACTCATTTTAGACAAGTTATTTAAAATTATTGTCATGTCTGAAGTTTATAAAGTGAAAAGATCAGATATATGTTTTCGTTTTAAAGTAATGTGCTAATTTTTAAGGTTTGTGAGCACATGCTGTGCCAGGCAGCAATGCATTATGGGTAGCATAAGGTAATCTCAGACGTTCACGACAGGACAAATGCATTTCAGACACGCTGTTCAGGGTCCACAGATAACAGCATTAAACTCTAGTGCCTAAAACTCTCGTGAATATATTCTCTGGGTTTATAGACGTTAGTGTATTTGCGTTTGTTAAATTCCACGCATCTTAAATGTAGCAGACACGGATTATCTGGAATTTTGTTTGACATTTTTTCAAGGCCGTTAACTTTATATTCTAAAACTACGGTTAGAAGTAATTCCGACTCCTTATCGGTCCACACGAACGAGGTTGGCGCCATGTTTTTAGTTTTTGTGGAAGTGACGACAAGAGAATAAGACTCCTGATTGGATAGAATTTTAAACAGTACCGCCACCCAAAGGTTTGGCAGACTAATTACAACACATTTATATGGTTCGATGTGGATGGATTTTTTTTTAAACGACGTAGTGTGGATTAAGTTTTTTCCCCAAACTGAAAGGGTAAGATATTCGGTTTTACAAATACCCGACAACCTGTGTACATGGCCTTATGTCTGTGAAAGGCACTATATAAATAAATTTACTTACTTACTTACTAATACTGAGTGCACGTTTTACAACATCATAAAAGTTTTAAAACATGCAATTGCGATGACACTTCCAGGGCTCTGTAAAAATGCCTGTTTTTACAAATAAAAATGGAATATTTTACAAAAGCACATTTATCTTTAAACCAACACACTAACACATTAACGTGTTGGTTACATAATGGATTACTGAACCAATCACTGTTTAGCACTTTTACCCAGAATGCTTTGCGGTCTGTGTTTGTTACAAAACCTCAGAATTAGTGCCTTATTCAACATTAAAAGATATATGTTATATTTTAACTTTGTACAAATTACAGAATTGACATTAATGGAGTTATTCTATCAGTATTTTCAAAAAACCATAAGTTAGTATGGCTTTATTTTTCAAGACCTCCGCCTGACCGGAGTGTTGAAATTGATAGGGAGTTGGCCTTATGGCTGCTCTCGGTGTGCCTCTGTGGTGGAGTGCTATTGTAAACAAGAGCTTCCAGCAGGAGCAGAATGTTGAAAGAAAAATGATTATGATTAATAAAGAGTTGATTTTGTGGGTACTCTAAGGATTTGTCTGTGCTGTTTCCTGCAGGGGGCAGCATGGTCAAACATTCTTGCTTATTCTTTAGGTCTTTTACCGCTTTTGATGTTTTCAAAGCGATCGTGTTAAAAATCAATTTCAGCTGTTTAGTAACTGCAAATATCCCAGAGACAACACCGAAATTTATCGGTTATCGATTATCTGTAACTTCCTATACATTTTTGGGTGGTTTATTGGTTTATCTTTATCAAAGATAACTTTTCAGTTATCTTATTATCTGTTAACGAAGTTAATTTTTTGGTTATCTGTGCCCACCACTGCATGAGCCTAGGCTGAGCATTAACTGGTCAAATTGATGCCGATGTCTCACTGGACCAACAACCATCATTTCAGTCTTATCAGAGTTTAAAAGTAGAAAGTTTTTAGACATCCAACTTCTCACTGCTGCAAGGCAATCTTCTAAGGATTTTATGTGAATGAGATTACCAGCAGTTATCGGCATGTATAACTGAGTATCATCTGCACAGCAGTGAAAGGTAATCCCAAAACGCTGCAATATGTGCCCAAGGGGTGCTATATAAAAGGAGAAAAACAGGGGAGCCAAGACAGACTCCTGTGGAACCCCAAATTTCATGTCACTAAGGTTAGAGGTAGTGTTACTGTACAAAACTCAGTGAGGACGATTGGTCAAGTATGGCGTCAACCATGCGAGGGCACTCTCCCAGTAATCCCAAAATGATTTTCCAGCCTATCAAGTAGAATATGATGATCCACGGTATCAAATGCAGCAAAGAGATCTAACAGCACCAGAACCATAGTGGTGTCTGAATCCATTGCAAGCAGAAGATCATTCACCACTTTAGTGAGAGCCGTCTTTTCTAAAAGCAGACTGCTGCGGCTTAAAGAGATTATTCTCAGTAAGATAGTCCACGAGCTGCAGTGACACCACTTTTTCCAGAATTTTAGAGCAAAATGATAGATTTGATATCAGCTGATAGTTTTTCAATACACTAGGGTCAAAATTAGGTTTCTTAAGTAATGGTTTAATCACTGCAGATTTGAAACATTTAGGAACAGATCCAGAAGCTAAAGAAAGATTAATAATTTCCAGCACAGTCGGCCCAAGAGTGGGCCACAGGTCCTTAAACAGTTTTGTTGGTATAGGATCAAATAAGCAGGTTGTGCTTTTTGTAGACGTTACGAGTTTTGTCAGCATGACTAGTGAGATACTATCAAATTCTCATCCAACTCAATAGCAGGGTGTAGTGGCTGGGTTAAGGCATGCTGGGATATGTTTAACATAATTTCTTCTATTTTCTTCTCAAAATAATCCAGGAAATCTTGTGCTGTAAAGGAGAGCGAATTACAGGTGGTTGTCTATGAATAAGTGTTGCCACCGTGTCGAACAAGAACTTTGAGTTATGCTTGTTTTTGTTGATCAAATCAGAGTAATAGGTCTGCTTTGTAGCCAGTAGTGCATGCTTATAGTCAACAATAGCATCATGCGACGCAAGGTGGAATACTTCTAATTTTGAAACAACGCCATTTCCATTCTAGACCTCTAGCCTTATGCATGAGGTCATGCAAGTAATCACTGAACCAAGGTGACTGTGTTTTGGGGGAGTGCGGTTTTAACAAAGGTGTAGCAATCATGTCGAGTGTAGTTTTGAGCACTGAGTTTAAACTATCCACAAGTCTGTCTACTGATTGGGTATTTGCCCAATGTGAATCTAAGACATCAGGCAGTCTAGCTTCAAGTTCAGTCTTAGTTGAGGTGTTGATGCATCACCGTAATGATATATAAGGTTGTTGTTCCACTAAACACGGCAGCGAAACTGTAAACTTAATAAGTGAGTGATCAGAGAACACTGATGTAAGAGGCATGATGTCAATATTCGAGACAGCAATACCACATTTGAGAACCAAATCCAGGGTATTTCCACTAATGTGCGTCGAGTCACGAATGCATTTCCGAAATCCTAACACATCCACAATTTCCATGAATGATTTGCAGAGGGGATCAGAAGGCTTATTTATATGAATGTTAAAGTCACCAATGATCAGAATGTTATCTGCACTCGTTGACAAGTTAGAGATGAACGCAGCAAATTCATCTAAGAATTCAGAATATGGGCCAGGAGGCCTATATACAGTGACAAAGTAATATGGCTGATTTTTATTCTGGTGATCTTGGCAATACGTAGCATCGTGGGCAGAGTGGAGAATGAGATGCTCAAATAAGTTATATTTGTGACTCCCAAGGGCTAATAAGCTAAACCTAGATTTATAAATAAGAGCAACACCCCTTGCTTCACATCACAAGGGACATGACTAAATGTATATGCTGGTAGACAGGCCTCATTTAAGTAGGTGGAGGCCATCTGGCATCAGCAAACCACAGCGGCCCCACAACGAAGTCCAGTTATTAATAAAGCTAAAGCCTTGCTGTCTACAAAATTGCACTGGCCACCTATTTAGCGACGTCAGCCTGCCCAACACCTCATCATTACCCTGGGAGGGGAGGGGACAAGAGACTATTAATAGATGCCAACATATCTTTCTGGCAAAAGATCCATTTTTCTGCCAAAAGGTCCATAGGTCTCTATGTCCATTTTTGTGACCTTTGAGTGATTCATCCTGACATCATTGGTGCCGACGTGAATAACTATGTGACTATATCTAATGTCATGTTCCTTAGACTGTCTTCCATTATGCAGCGCCAGCACCCTAAGATGGGATGCAATGTTGAGAGCTCTGGCCCCAGGAATACATTTAACATCAGCCGGTGTCTGTAACCTGACTTTGCGGATGACAGAATACCCTATCACTAATGTCCGGCGTTTTGGCCTGGAGATAGGAGTGAAAGTCTCTCGTGGGCTCAGAGAATTGAACTTGAACTTATTTATTTGGCACACAACTCGTCAATAACAAAAACTGATACACAAGACAATTCCACAGTGACATGTGTGGCCAAAAAGGGGGTGAGCAGAAGCAAAGCTTATAAATGCCCACCCCATATATTTATATATATATACATACACTCAACAAAAATATAAATGCAACACTTTTGGTTTTGCTCCCATTTTATATGAGATGAACTCAAAGATCTAAAACTTTTTCCACATACACAATATCACTATTTCCCTCAAATATTGTTCACAAAGCAGTCTAAATCTGTGATAGTGAGCACTTCTCCTTTGCTGAGATAATCCATCCCACCTCACAGGTGTGCCATATCAAGATGCTGATTAGACACCATGATTAGTGCACAGGTGTGCCTTAGACTGCCCACAATAAAAGGCCACTCTGAAAGGTGCAGTTTTGTTTTATTGGGGGGGGATACCAGTCAGTATCTGGTGTGACCACCATTTGCCTCATGCAGTGCAACACATCTCCTTCACATAGAGTTGATCAGGTTGTCAATTGTGGCCTGTGGAATGTTGGTCCACTCCTCTTCAATGGCTGTGTGAAGTTGCTGGATATTGGCAGGAACTGGTACACGCTGTCGTATACGGCGGTCCAGAGCATCCCAAACATGCTCAATGGGTGACATGTCCGGTGAGTATGCCGGCCATGCAAGAACTGGGACATTTTCAGCTTCCAAGAATTGTGTACAGATCCTTGCAACATGGGGCCGTGCATTATCCTGCTGCAACATGAGGTGATGTTCTTGGATGTATGGCACAACAATGGGCCTCAGGATCTCGTCACGGTATCTCTGTGCATTCAAAATGCCATCAATAAAATGCACCTGTGTTCTTCTTCCATAACAGACGCCTGCCCATACCATAACCCCACCACCACCATGGGCCACTCGATCAACAACACTGACATCAGAAAACCGCTCACCCACACGACGCCACACACGCTGTCTGCCATCTGTCCTGGACAGTGTGAACCGGGATTCATCCGTGAAGAGAACACCTCTCCAACGTGCCAAATGCCAGCGAATGTGAGCATTGCCCACTCAAGTCGGTTATGACGATGAACTGGAGTCAGGTCGAGACCCCGATGAGGACGACGAGCATGCAGATTGAGCTTCCCTGAGACGGTTTCCTTCTGACAGTTTGTGTAGAAATTCTTTGGTTATGCAAACCGATTGTTTCAGCAGCTGTCTGAGTGGCTGGTCTCAGACGATCTTCAATCAATCAATCAATCAACTTTTTCTTGTATAGCGCCAAATCACAACAAACAGTTGCCCAAGGCGCTCCACATTGCAAGGCAAGGCCATACAATAATTATGAAACACAAGTCTACGTCTAAAGCAACATAACCAAGGATGGTCCAGGGTCACCCGATCCAGCCCTAACTATAAGCCTTAGCGAAAAGGAAAGTTTTAAGCCTAATCTTAAAAGTAGAGAGGGTATCTGTCTCCCTGATCTGAATTGGGAGCTGGTTCCACAGGAGAGGAGCCTGAAAGCTGAAGGCTCTGCCTCCCATTCTACTCTTACAAACCCTAGGAACTACAAGTAAGCCCGCAGTCTGAGAGCGAAGCGCTCTAAATGGGGTAATATGGTACTATGAGGTCCCTAAGATAAGATGGGACCTGATTATTCAAAACCTTATAAGTAAGAAGAAGAATTTTAAATTCTATTCTAGCATTAACAGGAAGCCAATGAAGGGAGGCCAACACGGGTGAGATATGCTCTCTCCTGCTAGTCCCCGTCAGTACTCTAGCTGCAGCATTCTGAACCAACTGAAGGCTTTTTAGGGAACTTTTAGGACAACCTGATAATAATGAATTACAATAGTCCAGCCTAGAGGAAACAAATGCATGAATTAGTTTTTCAGCATCACTCTGAGACAAGACCTTTCTGATTTTAGAGATATTGCGTAAATGCAAAAAGGCAGTCCTACATATTTGTTTAATATGCGCTTTGAATGACATATCCTGATCAAAAATAACTCCAAGATTTCTCACAGTATTACCAGAGATCAGGGAAATGCCATCCAGAGTAACGATCTGGTTAGACACCATGCTTCTAAGATTTGTGGGGCCAAGTACAATAACTTCAGTTTTATCTGAGTTTAAAAGCAGGAAATTAGAGGTCATCCATGTCTTTATGTCTGTAAGACAATCCTGCAGTTTAGCTAATTGGTGAGTATCCTCTGGCTTCATGGATAGATAAAGCTGGGTATCATCTGCGTAACAATGAAAATTTAAGCAATACCGTCTAATAATACTGCCCAAGGGAAGCATGTATAAAGTGAATAAAATTGGTCCTAGCACAGAACCTTGTGGAACTCCATAATTAACTTTAGTCTGTGAAGAAGATTCCCCATTTACATGAACAAACTGTAATCTATTAGACAAATATGATTCAAACCACCGCAGCGCAATGCCTTTAATACCTATGACATGCTCTAATCTCTGTAATAAAATTTTATGGTCAACAGTATCAAAAGCAGCACTGAGGTCCAACAGAACAAGCACAGAGATAAGTCCACTGTCCGAAGCCATAAGAAGATCATTTGTAACCTTCACTAATGCTGTTTCTGTACTATGATGAATTCTAAAACCTGACTGAAACTCTTCAAATAGACCATTCCTCTGCAGGTGATCAGTTAGCTGTTTTACAACTACCCTCTCAAGAATCTTTGAGAGAAAAGGAAGGTTGGAGATTGGCCTATAATTAGCTAAGATAGCTGGGTCAAGTGATGGCTTTTTAAGTAATGGTTTAATTACTGCCACCTTAAAGGCCTGTGGTACATAACCAACTAACAAAGATAGATTGATCATATTTAAGATTGAAGCATTAAATAATGGTAGGACTTCCTTGAGCAGCCTGGCAGGAATGGGGTCTAATAAGCATGTTGATGGTTTGGATGAAGTAACTAATGAAAATAACTCAGACAGAACAATCGGAGAGAAAGAGTCTAACCAAATACCGGCATCACTGAAAGCAGCCAAAGATAACGATACATCTTTGGGATGGTTATGAGTAATTTTTTCTCTAATAGTCAAAATTTTGTTAGCAAAGAAAGTCATGAAGTCATTACTAGTTAAAGTTAATGGAATACTCAGCTCAATAGAGCTCTGACTCTTTGTCAGCCTGGCTACAGTGCTGAAAAGAAACCTGGGGTTGTTCTTATTTTCTTCAATTAGTGATGAGTAGAAAGATGTCCTAGCTTCACGAAGGGCTTTCTTATAGAGCAACAAACTCTTTTTCCAGGCTAAGTGAAGATCTTCTAAATTAGTGAGACGCCATTTCCTCTCCAACTTACGGGTTATCTGCTTTAAGCTACGAGTTTGTGAGTTATACCACGGAGTCAGACACTTCTGATTTAAAGCTCTCTTTTTCAGAGGAGCTACAGCATCCAAAGTTGTCTTCAATGAGGATGTAAAACTATTGACAAGATACTCTAACTCCCTTACAGAGTTTAGGTAGCTACTCTGCTCTGTGTTGGTATATGACATTAGAGAACATAAAGAAGGAATCATATCCTTAAACCTAGTTACAGCGCTTTCTGAAAGACTTCTAGTGTAATGAAACTTATTCCCCACTGCAGGGTAGTCCATCAGGGTAAATGTAAATGTTATTAAAAAATGATCAGACAAAAGGGAGTTTTCAGGGAATACTGTTAAGTCTTCTATTTCCATACCATAAGTCAGAACAAGATCTAAAATATGATTAAAGTGGTGGGTGGACTCATTTACTTTTTGAGCAAAGCCGATAGAGTCTAATAATAGATTAAATGCAGTGTTGAGGCTGTCATTCTCAGCATCTGTGTGGATGTTAAAGTCGCCCACTATAATTATCTTATCTGAGCTAAGCACTAAGTCAGACAAAAGGTCTGAAAATTCACAGAGAAACTCACAGTAACAACCAGGAGGACGATACATAACACATTACTACTCCAATATCATAAAAAGTAATCCAGGTAATTCAAGACAACTTTTCACAACCGTAAATAAATTGCTAAGACCCCCAAAACATGTGCATGAAATCAATACCAATGAACAGTGTGATGCATTTTTAGATTTTTTTCACATCTAAAATTGATCAAATCCATTGATCTCTCAGCTCCTCTGGTGCCCCCAATTCCACCCCTGGTTCCCCAGTCCCCAACTTCACTAATTTAACTCTCACCACACAGAAACAGGTGGAGGCTCTCATCCGTAAGATGACACCCTCCACCTGTCACCTGGATCCATTTCCCTCATCTCTGATTAAATCCCATGTGGTCTCCTTGAGCCCTCTCCTCACACATATCATAAACCACTCTCTGCAATCCGGCCATCTGCCACAAACCCTTAAAACCGCTTTAATAAAACCTCTGGTAAAAAAAAACGTACCCTCGACCCTGCACTACTTTCAAACTTCCGGCCCATTTCAAATCTTCCATTCCTCTCAAAAATCATAGAAAAAGTTGTTTCCACCCAAATCCATGATCACCTGCAATCTTCCAGCCTCTATGAGAAGTTTCAGTCAGGGTTTCGCTCTGCCCATAGCACTGAGACAGCCCTGGTCAGGGTCACCAATGATTTGCTGGTGGCTTCTGGCCAGGGCTCTCCATCCCTTCTCTTGCTCCTGGACCTCTCGGCCGCCTCTGACACTGTAGACCATACCATCCTTCTTCACCGACTCCAGCATTTCATTGGCCTTTCAGATACAGCACTTCGGTCCTACCTGACTGATGGAGCTGAGTATGTGGCCCTTGGGGAAGGCAGGTCAAGGCCCCACATTGCAACCTGTGAGGTCCTTGGACCGACCTTATTTTCCATCTATATGCTCCCCTTGGGCCACATCATCAGCAGGCATGGAATATCCTTCCACTGCTATGCTGATGATACTCAGCTCTATGTCAGGTTGGACCCCACTTCCTCATCTTCCATTCACACCCTCACTGCCTGCCTGGAGGAGACGAGGACGTGGATGAATGACAATTTTCTCCAGCTAAACAGCACAAAAACTGAAGCCATTCTCATTGGCACTGTTGGGAAAGTGTAGTGACATGGACCCACAACAGGGGGCGTAAATGAACGGACAATGAAAGAGTTGAATATGAACACTTTACTGTTGTGAATGAGCACAACCACAATACAGAGGAATACAGAATTTTGCAAACAGTCAATCCACAAAGGTGACGTGTGGGCAGGCTCGAGGATAGAAGACGTCTGTCCTGAGAAGAACCGGAACCACACGATTTCCTCCGCCACCGAACCTGGAGAATACTGGAGCCGCCAAGTCCTGAGTCCCCAGGTGGCCACCGTCTCCGAATGTCGAATCTGGTACTGCTGGCGAGGAGCAGAAACAATAAGATGTGGGTGTGTGCACATCCAGTAACAACAATGGTGGAGATTCCACCTCCACCTCTCACACACACTCGTGCAGCTCCTGTCTCAAACACTTATCTGGCTGGGGTGTGAAGCGAAGCTGTCGCTGATTACGCCAATCTCCCAGATAAGGCACTCCACAGGAAAACAGCTGTAAAACGAGTTCAGACTAAGACACAGTTAGTTTTAAGGCTGAGAATATTACCTTCACAGGTCGATGATATTTCGGCAACGAGGTGGAGATGACGTCCGGTTTTTATGGAGTGGTATGATGAAGTGTAGATGGGTGACAGCTGTCATGAGATAATGAGTGACAGCTGTCACCCCCGGCTGTGTCCGTGGCGGCAGCGCCCTCTCGTGCCTGAAGCCCGCACTTCAGGCAGGGTGCCCTCTGGTGGTGGGCCAGCAGTACCTCCTCTTCTGGCGGCCCACACAACAGGATCCCCCCCTCAATGGGCGCCTCCTGGCGCCCGACCAGGTTCATCCGGGTGCCGCCGGTAGAAATCGGCCAGGAGGGCCGGGTCCAGGATAAAGCTCCTCTTTACCCAGGAGCGTTCCTCGGGTCCATACCCCTCCCAGTCCACCAAATACTGGAAACCCTGGCCCATTCGACGGACATCCAGGAGCCGGCGCACTGTCCAAGCCGGCTCCCCGTCAATGATCCGGGCAGGAGGCGGCGTCAGACCGGGAGCACAGAGGGGTGAGGTGTGGTGTGATTTCAGTCTGGACACATGGAAAACAGGATGGATCTGTAGTGAAGCTCCAACTCCCAGCTTCACTGCAGGGCTGAGGATCTTGAGGATTTTAAATGGTCCGATGTACCTGTCCTTCAACTTAGGGGAGTCCACTTGGAGGGGGATGTCCTTCGTTGATAACCACACCTCCTGCCCGGGCTGGTATGCAGGGGCCGGGGACCGCCGGCGGTCTGCATGGGTCTTAGCCCTCGTCCGGGCCTTCAACAAGGCAGAACGGGCGGTGCGCCACACCCGATGGCACCTCCGTAGGTGGGCCTGGACCGAGGGCACACCGACCTCTCCCTCCACCATGGGAAACATTGGGGGCTGGTACCCTAGACACACCTCAAATGGGGAGAGGCCGGTGGCAGAAGACACCTGGCTGTTATGTGCATACTCGATCCAGGCCAGATGGTTACTCCAGGCCGTCGGGTGCGCGGATGTCACACAGCGGAGGGTCTGTTCCAACTCTTGGTTGGCCCGTTCTGCCTGCCCGTTCATCTGTGGGTGGTACCCGGACGAGAGGCTCACGGTGGCCCCAGTTCTCTGCAGAAACTCCTCCAGACTTGAGAGGAAAACTGGGGACCACGATCTGAGACTACGTCAGTTGGTATCCCATGCAGACAGACGACGTGGTGGACCAGGAGGTCTGCTGTCTCCTGGGCCGTTGGGAGCTTCGGGAGGGCCATGAAGTGGGCCGCCTTGGAGAATCGGTCCACTATCGTGAGGATGGTGGTGTTGCCCTGGGACGGCGGGAGGTCCGTGACGAAATCCAGGCTGATATGGGACCAGGGCGATGAGGCACAGGAAGCGGCTGGAGAAGTCCTTGGGACCTTTTGTGGTCTGCCTTGCCCCTGGCACAGGTGGTGCAGGCCTGGATATACTCCCGGACGTCGGCCTCATAGACGCCCACCAGAAGTGCTGCCGGACAACTGCCACAGTCCTTCGCACCCCTGGATGACAGGAGAGCTTGGAACCGTGACAGAAATCCAAGACTGCAGCTCTGGCCTCTGGTGGGATGTAAAGTCGGTTCTTCGGCCCAGTTCCGGGATCCGGGCTCCGTGCCAGGGCCTCCCGGACGGTCTTCTCCACGTCCCAGGTGAGGGTGGCCACGATAGTGGACTCCGGAATGATGGGCTCCGGTGGATCCGACAGCTCAGTTTTGACTTCGTCTTCGTGTACCCGGGACAAGGCATCCGATCTCTGGTTCTTGGTCCCGGGGCGATAGGTGATCCGGAAGTCAAAACGTCCGAAGAACAGTGACCAGCGGGCTTGCCTGGGGTTCAGCCGCTTGGCGGTCCTGATATACTCCAGGTTCCGATGGTCAGTGAAAACCGTGAATGGCACAGACGCTCCCTCCAACAGGTGTCTCCACTCCTCAAGAGCCTCTTTCACCGCAAGGAGTTCTCGGTTGCCGACGTCATAGTTCCGTTCAGCCGGGGTCAACCTGCGAGAAAAGTAGGCACACGGGTGAAGAACCTTATCGGTCTCTCCGCTCTGGGATAGCACGGCTCCTATCCCTGAGTCAGAGGCGTCCACTTCAACCACAAACTGGTGGCTAGGGTCAGGCTGCACCAGAACTGGTGCAGACGAGAACCGTCGTTTCAACTCCTTGAACGCGGCTTCGCACCGATCCGACCAGGTGAAGGGGACTTTTGTAGAGGTCAGGGCTATCAGGGGGCTAACTACCTGACTGTAGCCCTTAATGAACCTCCTGTAGAAATTTGCAAAGCCGAAGAACTGTTGCAGCTTCCTACGGCTTGTTGGTTGGGGCCAATCTCTCACCGCCGCAACCTTGGCCGGATCAGGGGCGACGGAGTTGGAGGAGATGATAAACCCCAGGAAGGACAAAGAAGTGCGGTGGAACTCGCACTTCTCGCCCTTCACAAACAGCCGGTTCTCCAACAACCGCTGCAGGACCTGACATACATGCTGGACATGAGTCTCAGGGTCCGGAGAAAAGATGAGTATATCGTCCAGATATACGAAGATGAATCGGTGCAGGAAGTCCCACAAGACGTCATTAACCAAAGCTTGGAACGTCACGGGGGCGTTAGTGAGGCCGAACGGCATGACCAGGTACTCAAAATGACCTAATGGGGTGTTAAATGCCGTCTTCCACTCGTCTCCCTTCCGGACCTGAACCAGGTGATATGCATTCCTAAGATCCAACTTTGTAAAGATTTTGGCTCCATGCAGGGGGGTGAACACGGACTCTAACAAGGGCAACAGGTATCGATTGCGAACCGTAATCTCATTCAGCCCCCTGTAATCAATGCATGGACGGAGTCTGCCATCTTTCTTGCCCACAAAAAGAAACCTGCACCCATCAGGGAGGTGGAATTCCGGATCAGCCCGGCAGCTAATGAGTCCCGGATGTAGGTCTCCATTGATTCGCGCTCAGGTCGTGAGAGGTTGTACAGCCTGCTGGACGGGAACTCCACGCCTGGAATCAAATCAATGGCACAATCGTACGGACGGTGCGGGGGAAGGGTGAGTGCCAGATCCTTGCTGAAGACGTCAGCAAGATCGTGGTACTCAACCGGCACCGCCGTCAGATTGGTAGGGAGTTTGACCTCTTCTTTAGCCTGTAAACCGGGAGGAACCGAGGAACCTAAACACATCCGATGGCAGGTTTCGCTCCACTGAACCACCACCCCAGATGGCCAATCAATCTGGGGATTGTGTTTCAGCATTCACGGGAAGCCCAAAATCACTCGGGAGGTAGAAGGAGTCACAAAAAACTTGATCTCCTCCCGATGATTTCCAGACACCACCAGAGTTACAGGTTGTGTCTTGTGCGTGATTAAAGGGAGAAGGGTGCCATCTAGTGCCCGCACCTGCAATGGCAAAGGGAGCGCCACCAGAGGGAGCCCTACCTCCCTAGCCCATCTGCTGTCTAGCAGATTCCCTTCTGACCCCGTGTCCACCAGTGCTGGGGCTTGAAGGGTTAAATCCCCGCTCAGGATTGTAACTGGGAGTCGTGTGGAAATATGTGTGTGTCCCACGTGAATGTCTTGGCCCACCCTAAGCCCAGTTTCTAGGGGCGGGTGTTGGTGTTTAAACCGCTTGGGGCAGTCTCTCTGCTGGTGCTCACTCGAGCCGCAGACAAAGCACTCCCCGCGGGCCAGCCTCCTCTGTCTGTTAAATGTGGCCCTGCTCATGTCCATAGCTTCGTCAGCAGGGGGAGCTGTTGCCACACAGAGCGCTGAGGCTGTGGAGCGTGGGGAGGGCGGAACCTTTTCGGACCCGGAAGGGAGAGGGACAGCGCGTGCCCGGCCGCGTCCTTCGTCTCGCTCCCGACGGCGTTCCTCCAACCGATTGTCTAACCGTATAACGAGATCAATAAGCCCATCTAAATCCCGCGGTTCTTCCTTCGCTACCAGGTGCTCCTTCAGGACCGACGACAGTCCGTTTATGAAGGCGGCGCGGAGCGCAACATTATTCCAGCCAGACCTCGCAGCCGCGATGCGGAAGTCGACTGCATATTCGGCTGTGCTCCGGCGCCCCTGTCTCATTGACAGCAGCACAGTTGAAGCAGTCTCTCCTCTGTTAGGGTGATCAAAAACTGTTCTTAACTCCCTCACAAACCCAGTATAAATGGTAAGGAGCTGTGACTTTTGCTCCAAAAGCGCTGTAGCCCAAGCGCGTGCCTCACCACGAAGCAAGTTAATTACATAAGCCACCTTACTGGCGTCAGACGCATACATTACGGGTCGTTGTGCAAAGATGAGTGAACACTGCATAAGGAAGTCCGCGCACATCTCCACACAACCCCCGTACGGCTCTGGGGGACTTATGTATGCTTCAGGGGATGGTGGGGGGGGGTCGTTGAACGACCAGTGGAACGTCTTTATTCTGCACTGGGTCAGCAGGAGGAGGAGCTGCAGCAGCGTCCTGAGCACGCGCTTCCACCTGTGCGGTGAGAGCCTCCATCCTGCGATTAAGGATGACGTTTTGCTCGGTCATCAGATCCAACCGAGCGGTAAAGGCGGTGAGGATTTGCTGCAACTCACCAATCACGCCTCCTGCAGACGCCTGTGCACCCTGCTCTTCCATTGGCTGTTCAACAGATGGGTGACGCCCCTCGGGATCCATGACATTGGCCGAGATATCCTGTTGGGAAAGTGTAGTGACACGGACCCACAACAGGGGGCATAAATGAACGGACAATGAAAGAGTCGAATATGAACACTTTACTGTTGTGAATGAGCACAACCACAATACAGAGGAATACAGAATTTTGCAAACAGTAAATCCACAAAGGTGATGTGTGGGCAGGCTCGAGGATAGAAGACGTCTGTCCTGAGAAGAACCGGAACCACACGATTTCCTCCGCCACCGAACCTGGAGAATACTGGAGCCGCCAAGTCCCGAGTCCCCAGGTGGCCACCGTCTCCGAATGTCGGATCTGGTACTGCTGGCGAGGAGCAGAAACAATAAGATGTGGGTGTGTGCACACCCAGTAACAACAATGGTGGAGATTCCACCTCCACCTCTCACACACACTCGTGCAGCTCCTGTCTCAAACACTTATCTGGCTGGGGTGTGAAGCGAAGCCGTCGCTGATTACGCCAATCTCCCAAATAAGGCACTCCACAGGAAGCAGCTGTAAAACGAGTTCAGACTAAGACACAGTTAGTTTTAAGGCTGAGAATATTACCTTCACAGGTCGATGATATCTCGGCAATGAGGTGGAGATGACGTCCGGTTTTTATGGAGTGGTATGATGAAGTGTAGATGGGTGACAGCTGTCATGAGATAATGAGTGACAGCTGTCACCCCCAGCTGTGTCCGTGGCGGCAGCGCCCTCTCGTGCCTGAAGCCCGCACTTCAGGCAGGGCGCCCTCTGCTGGTGGGCCAGCAGTACCTCCTCTTCTGGCGGCCCACACAACAGGCACCCCACATCAACTGAAATCATCCCCCCTCAAAGTATTTTCATTTTCTGGCCACAACATTCCATTATCAACATCTGTTACAAACTTGGGAGTCCGTTTTGACCCCAGCCTTTCATTTGACATCCATATCCAGCATATCTGTAAGACAGCATTCTTTCATCTCAGGAACATCTTCAAACTCCACCCCTCCCTGTCGTTGTCTGATGCTGAGAGGCTGGTCCACGCCTTTGTCTCCTCCAGGCTGGACTATTGTAATGCACTCCTCATCGGGATCTCTGGCAGAAATTTACAACGTATCTAGTCCATTCAAAACTGTGCTGCCAGGGTCTTTATGGGGGTGCCCAAAACTCAACACATTACTCCCATCCTTAACAAACTTCATTGGCTTCCTGTTAGGTTCAGGGTGGAATATAAGATCTGCCTCCTCACCTATCAGTGTGTCTACGGCGGTGCACCAGTGTACCTCAAAGAACTTCTGTCCCCCCATGAGCCCATGAGACTCCTCCGCTCAAACAACAGTCACCTCCTCCAGGTCCCCAAAACCAAGCTCCACACAATGGGGGACAGAGCCTTTCAGGCAGCAGCACGCCTGTGGAATGCCCTGCCCATCCACCTGAGGGCGCATAGATTGAGTATGTATTGTGTATGTATTGAGTATGTATGGAGTATTTAAGGTGGATGTCATCCGCAGCCAAAATTTTGTGCAGCTCAGAAATCCTGGCAACGGAAAAACATGCCTCTGTGGATAATTACGGACATGTGCAGATCTCGGCCGACTTATACAAGCATGTTTCACGCATATTGCGGATGTTAAGCGACTATGAACCAATTTTGTGCGCAATCCATACGCAAATCCTCCTAAACGCCAGTGGGACAGGGCGCTAAGCTTCCCTAAAAGACCCAGAATTTAGGTAAAGTTGAGGCTACGGCATGCTCTGTTTCGTAATAAAATGAATTAAAAGAGTAAAAAGGATAGAACTATACTATGCCAGCATGCTAGCCATACGAAAGGGAAAATAAGTGCGTCTTAAGTCTGGACTTGAAAGTCTCCACAGATTCTGTTTTATTCATGCAGGGAGAACATTCCACAGAATAGGAGCACAATAAGAGAAAGCTTTATGACCTGCAGACTTCTTATTCACCCTAGGGACACAAAGTAGTCCTGCACCCTTAGAACGCAGAGCCCGGGCGGGTACGTAGGGTTTAATTAGGTCAGCTAGGTAGGGAGGTGCCAGTCCATGAACAATTTTATAAACTAGAAGCAGAATCTGATCTGATCAAAATCTGAACTCACTGGGACAGGAAGCCAGTGAAGGGATGCCAAAATGGGTGTAATGTGGTCAAACTTCGCTTCGTGTCAAAACTCTGAAAAAACTTTGAACCAATTGGAGAGCCCTAATGCTGGACTTCAGTAAATTAGAAAATAGAACATTGTAGTAGTCCAATCTAGAAGAGATAAATGCATGGATCAGGGTCTCAGCATCAGCCATAGACAGGATGGGATGACTTTTCACTATATTTCGCAGGTGGAAGAAAGCAGTCCTTGTAATATTTCTAATGTGGAGGTCAAAGGACAATGTAGGATCAAAAATTACCCCAAGGTTCCTCACTTTGTCAGTGTGATGTATGACACATGAGCCCAGTGGTGGGCACACTTCCGATAATCCGATAACAGATAATTATCGAAGATAATGTTTTCATTATCGGATTATCTTTTTAGATAAATTTAAAAACCATCATCGGACTAATTATCTTCTGATGAATTACCGTCCGATAACTTTTAGACAGATAAACACTAAACTAAGCTGAACAGTGAAAAACATTTTTAAAACTGTTGAGACCTAACTGTTAAACGTTTTCTCATAGACATGTTGTTCTATCCTCTGCAATCAGAAACCACTCTATCATCTGTAAACAAAGGAGAACTGGTGACCAAAAAAAAGTCATTTCTTTTAACACCATACTAATATAATCGCAATGTCACCAAGTCATCCAGAGGCATACATGTTTAACTTATGGTTCAAATTTTAACCACTCATTTTAGACAAGTTATTTAAAATTATTGTCATGTCTGAAGTTTATAAAGTGAAAAGATCAGATATATGTTTTCGTTTTAAAGTAATGTGCTAATTTTTAAGGTTTTGTGAGCACATGCTGTGCCAGGCAGCAATGCATTATGGGTAGGCATAAGGTAATCTCAGACGTTCACGACAGGACAAATGCATTTCAGACACGCTGTTCAGGGTCCACAGATAACAGCATTAAACTCTAGTGCCTAAAACTCTCGTGAATATATTCTCTGGGTTTATAGACGTTAGTGTATTTGCGTTTGTTAAATTCCACGGCATCTTAAATGTAGCAGACCACGGATTATCTGGAATTTTGTTTGACATTTTTTCAAGGCCGTTAACTTTATATTCTAAAACTACGGTTAGAAGTAATTCCGACTCCTTATCGGTTCCACACGAACGAGGTGGCCATGTTTTTAGTTTTTTGTGGAAGTGACGACAAGAGAATAAGACTCCTGATTGGATAGAATTTTAAACAGTACCGCCACCCAAAGGTTTGGCCAGGACTAATTACAAACACATTTATATGGTTCGATGTGGATGGATTTTTTTTTAAACGACGTAGTGTGGATTAAGTTTTTTCCCCAAACTGAAAGTGTAAGATATTCGGTTTTACAAATACCCGACAACCTGTGTACATGGCCTTATGTCTGTGAAAGGCACTATATAAATAAATTACTTACTTACTTACTAATACTGAGTGCACGTTTTACAACATCATAAAAGTTTTAAAACATGCAATTGCGATGACACTTCCAGGGCTCTGTAAAAATGCCTGTTTTTACAAATAAAAATGGAATATTTTACAAAAGCACATTTATCTTTAAACCAACACACTAACACATTAACGTGTTGGTTTACATAATGGATTACTGAACCAATCACTGTTTAGCACTTTTACCCAGAATGCTTTGCGGTCATGTGTTTGTTACAAAACCTCAGAATTAGTGCCTTATTCACATTAAAAGATATATGTTATATTTTAACTTTGTACAAATTACAGAATTGACATTAATGGAGTTATTCTATCAGTATTTTCAAAAACCATAAGTTAGTATGGCTTTATTTTCAAGACCTCCGCCTGACCGGAGTGTTGAAATTGATAGGGAGTTGGCCTTATGGCTGCTCTCGGTGTGCCTCTGTGGTGGAGTGCTATTGTAAACAAGAGCTTCCAGCAGGAGCAGAATGTTTGAAAGAAAAATGATTATGATTAAGTAAAGAGTTGATTTTGTGGGTACTCTAAGGATTTGTCTGTGCTGTTTCCTGCAGGGGGCAGCATGGTCAAACATTCTTGCTTATTCTTTAGGTCTTTTAACCGCTTTTGATGTTTTCAAAAGCGATCGTGTTAAAAATCAATTTCAGCTGTTTAGTAACTGCAAATATCCCAGAGACAACACCGAAATTTATCGGTTATCGATATCTGTAACTTCCTATACATTTTTGGGTGGTTTATTGGTTTATCTTATCAAAGATAACTTTTCAGTTATCTTATTATCTGTTAACGAAGTTAATTTTTTGGTTATCTGTGCCCACCACTGCATGAGCCTAGGCTGAGCATTAACTGGTCAAATTGATGCCGATGTCTCACTGGACCAACAACCATCATTTCAGTCTTA
Source organism: Thalassophryne amazonica (assembly GCF_902500255.1). Taxonomy (NCBI): domain Eukaryota; kingdom Metazoa; phylum Chordata; class Actinopteri; order Batrachoidiformes; family Batrachoididae; genus Thalassophryne; species Thalassophryne amazonica. Next base: position 3,084,211 of record NC_047122.1, read on the forward strand.
TCAGAGTTTAAAAGTAGAAAGTTTTTAGACATCCAACTTCTCACTGCTGCAAGGCAATCTTCTAAGGATTTTATGTGAATGAGATTACCAGCAGTTATCGGCATGTATAACTGATATCATCTGCACAGCAGTGAAAGGTAATCCCAAAACGCTGCAATATGTGCCCAAGGGGTGCTATATAAAAGGAGAAAACAGGGGAGCCAAGACAGGACTCCTGTGGAACCCCAAATTTCATGTCACTAAGGTAGAGGTAGTGTTACTGTACAAAACTCAGTGAGGACGATTGGTCAAGTATGGCGTCAACCATGCGAGGGCACTCTCCAGTAATCCCAAATGATTTTCCAGCCTATCAAGTAGAATATGATGATCCACGGTATCAAATGCAGCAAAGAGATCTAACAGCACCAGAACCATAGTGGTGTCTGAATCCATTGCAAGCAGAAGATCATTCACCACTTTAGTGAGAGACCGTCTTTTCTAAAAGCAGACTGCTGCGGCTTTAAAGAGATTATTCTCAGTAAGATAGTCCACGAGCTGCAGTGACACCACTTTTTCCCAGAATTTTAGAGCAAAATGATAGATTTGATATCAGCTGATAGTTTTTCAATACACTAGGGTCAAAATTAGGTTTCTTAAGTAATGGTTTAATCACTGCAGATTTGAAACATTTAGGAACAGATCCAGAAGCTAAAGAAAGATTAATAATTTCCAGCACAGTCGGCCCAAGAGTGGGCCACAGGTCCTTAAACAGTTTTGTTGGTATAGGATCAAATAAGCAGGTTGTGCTTTTTGTAGACGTTACGAGTTTTGTCAGCATGACTAGTGAGATACTATCAAATTCTCATCCACTCAATAGCAGGGTGTAGTGGGCTGGTTAAGGCATGCTGGGATATGTTTAACATAATTTCTTCTATTTTCTTCTCAAAATAATCCAGGAAATCTTGTGCTGTAAAAGGAGAGCGAATTACAGGTGGTTGTCTATGAATAAGTGTTGCCACCGTGTCGAACAAGACTTTGAGTTATGCTTGTTTTTGTTGATCAAATCAGAGTAATAGGTCTGCTTTGTAGCCAGTAGTGCATGCTTATAGTCAACAATAGCATCATGCGACGCAAGGTGGAATACTTCTAATTTTGAACAACGCCATTTCCATTCTAGACCTCTAGCCTTATGCATGAGGTCATGCAAGTAATCACTGAACCAAGGTGACTGTGTTTTGGGGGAGTGCGGTTTTAACAAAGGTGTAGCAATCATGTCGAGTGTAGTTTTGAGCACTGAGTTTTAAACTATCCACAAGTCTGTCTACTGATTGGGTATTTGCCCAATGTGAATCTAAGACATCAGGCAGTCTAGCTTCAAGTTCAGTCTTAGTTGAGGTGTTGATGCATCACCGTAATGATATATAAGGTTGTTGTTCCACTAAACACGGCAGCGGAACTGTAAACTTAATAAGTGAGTGATCAGAGAACACTGATGTAAGAGGCATGATGTCAATATTCGAGACAGCAATACCACATTTGAGAACACAAATCCAGGTATTTCCACTAATGTGCGTCGAGTCACGAATGATTTCCGAAATCCTCACACATCCCACAATTTCCATGAATGATTTGCAGAGGGATCAGAAGGCTTATTTATTATGAATGTAAAGTCACCAATGATCAGAATGTTATCTGCACTCGTTGACAGTTAGAGATGAACGCAGCAAATTCATCTAAGAATTCAGAATATGGGCCAGGAGGCCTATATACAGTGACAAAGTAATATGGGCTGATTTTTATTCTGGTGCTCTTGGCAATACGTAGCATCGTGGGCAGAGTGGAGAATGAGATGCTCAAATAAGTTATATTTGTGACTCCCAAGGGCTAATAAGCTAAACCTAGATTTATAAATAAGAGCAACACCCCTTGCTTCACATCACAAGGGACATGACTAAATGTATATGCTGGTAGACAGGCCTCATTTAGTAGGTGGAGGCCATCTGGCATCAGCAAACACAGCGCCCACAACGAAGTCCAGTTATTATAAAGACTAAAGCCTTGCTGTCTACAAAATTGCACTGGCCACCTATTTAGCGACGTCAGCCTGCCCAACACCTCATCATTACCCTGGAGGGGAGGGGACAAGAGACTATTAATAGATGCCCAACATATCTTTCTGGCAAAAGATCCATTTTTCTGCCAAAAGGTCCATAGGTCTCTATGTCCATTTTTGTGACCTTTGAGTGATTCATCCTGACATCATTGGTGCCGACGTGACTACTATGTGACTATATCTAATGTCATGTTCCTTAGACTGTCTTCCATTATGCAGCGCCAGCACCCTAAGATGGGATGCAATGTTGAGAGCTCTGGCCCCAGGAATACATTTAACATCAGCCGGTGTCTGTAACCTGACTTTGCGGATGACAGAATACCCTATCACTAATGTCCGGCGTTTGGCCTGGAGATAGGAGTGAAAGTCTCTCGTGGGCTCAGAGAATTGAACTTGAACTTATTTATTTGGCACACAACTCGTCAATAACAAAAACTGATACACAAGACAATTCCACAGTGACATGTGTGGCCAAAAAGGGGGTGAGCAGAAGCAAAGCTATAAATGCCCACCCCCTATATTTATATATATATACATACACTCAACAAAAATATAAATGCAACACTTTTGGTTTTGCTCCCATTTTATATGAGATGAACTCAAAGATCTAAAAACTTTTTCCACATACACAATATCACTATTTCCCTCAAATATTGTTCACAAAGCAGTCTAAATCTGTGATAGTGAGCACTTCTCCTTTGCTGAGATAATCCATCCCACCTCACAGGTGTGCCATATCAAGATGCTGATTAGACACCATGATTAGTGCACAGGTGTGCCTTAGGACTGCCCACAATAAAGGCCACTCTGAAAGGTGCAGTTTTGTTTTATTGGGGGGGGATACCAGTCAGTATCTGGTGTGACCACCATTTGCCTCATGCAGTGCAACACATCTCCTTCACATAGAGTTGATCAGGTTGTCAATTGTGGCCTGTGGAATGTTGGTCCACTCCTCTTCAATGGCTGTGTGAAGTTGCTGGATATTGGCAGGAACTGGTACACGCTGTCGTATACGGCGGTCCAGAGCATCCCAAACATGCTCAATGGGTGACATGTCCGGTGAGTATGCCGGCCATGCAAGAACTGGGACATTTTCAGCTTCCAAGAATTGTGTACAGATCCTTGCAACATGGGGCCGTGCATTATCCTGCTGCAACATGAGGTGATGTTCTTGGATGTATGGCACACACAATGGGCCTCAGGATCTCGTCACGGTATCTCTGTGCATTCAAATGCCATCAATAAAATGCACCTGTGTTCTTCTTCCATAACAGACGCCTGCCCATACCATAACCCCACCACCACCATGGGCCACTCGATCAACAACACTGACATCAGAAAACCGCTCACCCACACGACGCCACACCGCTGTCTGCCATCTGTCCTGGACAGTGTGAACCGGGATTCATCCGTGAAGAGAACACCTCTCCAACGGCCAAATGCCAGCGAATGTGAGCATTTGCCCACTCAAGTCGGTTATGACGATGAACTGGAGTCAGGTCGAGACCCCGATGAGGACGACGAGCATGCAGATGAGCTTCCCTGAGACGGTTCTGACAGTTGTGTAGAAATTCTTTGGTTATGCAAACCGATTGTTTCAGCAGCTGTCTGAGTGGCTGGTCTCAGACGATCTTCAATCAATCAATCAATCAACTTTTTTCTTGTATAGCGCCAAATCACAACAAACAGTTGCCCCAAGGCGCTCCACATTGCAAGGCAAGGCCATACAATAATTATGAAACACAGTCTACGTCTAAAGCAACATAACCAGGGATGGTCCAGGGTCACCCGATCCAGCCCTAACTATAAGCCTTAGCGAAAAGGAAAGTTTTAAGCCTAATCTTAAAAGTAGAGAGGGTATCTGTCTCCCTGATCTGAATTGGGAGCTGGTTCCACAGAGAGGAGCCTGAAAGCTGAAGGCTCTGCCTCCCATTCTACTCTTACAAACCCTAGGAACTACAAGTAAGCCCGCAGTCTGAGAGCGAAGCGCTCTAATGGGGTAATATGGTACTATGAGGTCCCTAAGATAAGATGGGACCTGATTATTCAAAACCTTATAAGTAAGAAGAAGAATTTTAAATTCTATTCTAGCATTAACAGGAAGGCCAATGAAGGGAGGCCAACACGGGTGAGATATGCTCTCTCCTGCTAGTCCCCGTCAGTACTCTAGCTGCAGCATTCTGAACCAACTGAAGGCTTTTTAGGGAACTTTTAGGACAACCTGATAATAATGAATTACAATAGTCCAGCCTAGAGGAAACAAATGCATGAATTAGTTTTTCAGCATCACTCTGAGACAAGACCTTTCTGATTTTAGAGATATTGCGTAAATGCAAAAAGGCAGTCCTACATATTTGTTTAATATGCGCTTTGAATGACATATCCTGATCAAAAATAACTCCAAGATTTCTCACAGTATTACCAGAGATCAGGGAAATGCCATCCAGAGTAACGATCTGGTTAGACACCATGCTTCTAAGATTTGTGGGGCCAAGTACAATAACTTCAGTTTTATCTGAGTTTAAAAGCAGGAAATTAGAGGTCATCCATGTCTTTATGTCTGTAAGACAATCCTGCAGTTTAGCTAATTGGTGAGTATCCTCTGGCTTCATGGATAGATAAAGCTGGGTATCATCTGCGTAACAATGAAAATTTAAGCAATACCGTCTAATAATACTGCCCAAGGGAAGCATGTATAAAGTGAATAAAATTGGTCCTAGCACAGAACCTTGTGGAACTCCATAATTAACTTTAGTCTGTGAAGAAGATTCCCCATTTACATGAACAAACTGTAATCTATTAGACAAATATGATTCAAACCACCGCAGCGCAATGCCTTTAATACCTATGACATGCTCTAATCTCTGTAATAAAATTTTATGGTCAACAGTATCAAAAGCAGCACTGAGGTCCAACAGAACAAGCACAGAGATAAGTCCACTGTCCGAAAGCCATAAGAAGATCATTTGTAACCTTCACTAATGCTGTTTCTGTACTATGATGAATTCTAAAACCTGACTGAAACTCTTCAAATAGACCATTCCTCTGCAGGTGATCAGTTAGCTGTTTTACAACTACCCTCTCAAGAATCTTTGAGAGAAAAGGAAGGTTGGAGATTGGCCTATAATTAGCTAAGATAGCTGGGTCAAGTGATGGCTTTTTAAGTAATGGTTTAATTACTGCCACCTTAAAGGCCTGTGGTACATAACCAACTAACAAAGATAGATTGATCATATTTAAGATTGAAGCATTAAATAATGGTAGGACTTCCTTGAGCAGCCTGGCAGGAATGGGGTCTAATAAGCATGTTGATGGTTTGGATGAAGTAACTAATGAAAATAACTCAGACAGAACAATCGGAGAGAAAGAGTCTAACCAAATACCGGCATCACTGAAAGCAGCCAAAGATAACGATACATCTTTGGGATGGTTATGAGTAATTTTTTCTCTAATAGTCAAAATTTTGTTAGCAAAGAAAGTCATGAAGTCATTACTAGTTAAAGTTAATGGAATACTCAGCTCAATAGAGCTCTGACTCTTTGTCAGCCTGGCTACAGTGCTGAAAAGAAACCTGGGGTTGTTCTTATTTTCTTCAATTAGTGATGAGTAGAAAGATGTCCTAGCTTCACGAAGGGCTTTCTTATAGAGCAACAAACTCTTTTTCCAGGCTAAGTGAAGATCTTCTAAATTAGTGAGACGCCATTTCCTCTCCAACTTACGGGTTATCTGCTTTAAGCTACGAGTTTGTGAGTTATACCACGGAGTCAGACACTTCTGATTTAAAGCTCTCTTTTTCAGAGGAGCTACAGCATCCAAAGTTGTCTTCAATGAGGATGTAAAACTATTGACAAGATACTCTAACTCCCTTACAGAGTTTAGGTAGCTACTCTGCTCTGTGTTGGTATATGACATTAGAGAACATAAAGAAGGAATCATATCCTTAAACCTAGTTACAGCGCTTTCTGAAAGACTTCTAGTGTAATGAAACTTATTCCCCACTGCAGGGTAGTCCATCAGGGTAAATGTAAATGTTATTAAAAAATGATCAGACAAAAGGGAGTTTCAGGGAATACTGTTAAGTCTTCTATTTCCATACCATAAGTCAGAACAAGATCTAAATATGATTAAAGTGGTGGGTGGACTCATTTACTTTTTGAGCAAAGCCGATAGAGTCTAATAATAGATTAAATGCAGTGTTGAGGCTGTCATTCTCAGCATCTGTGTGGATGTTAAAGTCGCCCACTATAATTATCTTATCTGAGCTAAGCACTAAGTCAGACAAAAGTTCTGAAAATTCACAGAGAAACTCACAGTAACAACCAGGAGGACGATACATAACACATTACTACTCCAATATCATAAAAAGTAATCCAGGTAATTCAAGACAACTTTTCACAACCGTAAATAATTGCTAAGACCCCCAAAACATGTGCATGAAATCAATACCAATGAACAGTGTGATGCATTTTTAGATTTTTTTCACATCTAAAATTGATCAAATCCATTGATCTCTCAGCTCCTCTGGTGCCCCCAATTCCACCCCTGGTTCCCCAGTCCCCAACTTCACTAATTTAACTCTCACCACACAGAAACAGGTGGAGGCTCTCATCCGTAAGATGACACCCTCCACCTGTCACCTGGATCCATTTCCCTCATCTCTGATTAAATCCCATGTGGTCTCCTTGAGCCCTCTCCTCACACATATCATAAACCACTCTCTGCAATCCGGCCATCTGCCACAAACCCTTAAAACCGCTTTAATAAAACCTCTGGTAAAAAAAAACGTACCCTCGACCCTGCACTACTTTCAAACTTCCGGCCCATTTCAAATCTTCCATTCCTCTCAAAAATCATAGAAAAAGTTGTTTCCACCCAAATCCATGATCACCTGCAATCTTCCAGCCTCTATGAGAAGTTTCAGTCAGGGTTCGCTCTGCCCATAGCACTGAGACAGCCCTGGTCAGGGTCACCAATGATTTGCTGGTGGCTTCTGGCCAGGGCTCTCCATCCCTTCTCTTGCTCCTGGACCTCTCGGCCGCCTCTGACACTGTAGACCATACCATCCTTCTTCACCGACTCCAGCATTTCATTGGCCTTTCAGATACAGCACTTCGGTCCTACCTGACTGATGGAGCTGAGTATGTGGCCCTTGGGGAAGGCAGGTCAAGGCCCCACATTGCAACCTGTGAGGTCCTTGGACCGACCTTATTTTCCATCTATATGCTCCCCTTGGGCCACATCATCAGCAGGCATGGAATATCCTTCCACTGCTATGCTGATGATACTCAGCTCTATGTCAGGTTGGACCCCACTTCCTCATCTTCCATTCACACCCTCACTGCCTGCCTGGAGGAGACGAGGACGTGGATGAATGACAATTTTCTCCAGCTAAACAGCACAAAAACTGAAGCCATTCTCATTGGCACTGTTGGGAAAGTGTAGTGACATGGACCCACAACAGGGGGCGTAAATGAACGGACAATGAAAGAGTTGAATATGAACACTTTACTGTTGTGAATGAGCACAACCACAATACAGAGGAATACAGAATTTTGCAAACAGTCAATCCACAAAGGTGACGTGTGGGCAGGCTCGAGGATAGAAGACGTCTGTCCTGAGAAGAACCGGAACCACACGATTTCCTCCGCCACCGAACCTGGAGAATACTGGAGCCGCCAAGTCCTGAGTCCCCAGGTGGCCACCGTCTCCGAATGTCGAATCTGGTACTGCTGGCGAGGAGCAGAAACAATAAGATGTGGGTGTGTGCACATCCAGTAACAACAATGGTGGAGATTCCACCTCCACCTCTCACACACACTCGTGCAGCTCCTGTCTCAAACACTTATCTGGCTGGGGTGTGAAGCGAAGCTGTCGCTGATTACGCCAATCTCCCAGATAAGGCACTCCACAGGAAAACAGCTGTAAAACGAGTTCAGACTAAGACACAGTTAGTTTTAAGGCTGAGAATATTACCTTCACAGGTCGATGATATTTCGGCAACGAGGTGGAGATGACGTCCGGTTTTTATGGAGTGGTATGATGAAGTGTAGATGGGTGACAGCTGTCATGAGATAATGAGTGACAGCTGTCACCCCCGGCTGTGTCCGTGGCGGCAGCGCCCTCTCGTGCCTGAAGCCCGCACTTCAGGCAGGGTGCCCTCTGGTGGTGGGCCAGCAGTACCTCCTCTTCTGGCGGCCCACACAACAGGATCCCCCCCTCAATGGGCGCCTCCTGGCGCCCGACCAGGTTCATCCGGGTGCCGCCGGTAGAAATCGGCCAGGAGGGCCGGGTCCAGGATAAAGCTCCTCTTTACCCAGGAGCGTTCCTCGGGTCCATACCCCTCCCAGTCCACCAAATACTGGAAACCCTGGCCCATTCGACGGACATCCAGGAGCCGGCGCACTGTCCAAGCCGGCTCCCCGTCAATGATCCGGGCAGGAGGCGGCGTCAGACCGGGAGCACAGAGGGGTGAGGTGTGGTGTGATTTCAGTCTGGACACATGGAAAACAGGATGGATCTGTAGTGAAGCTCCAACTCCCAGCTTCACTGCAGGGCTGAGGATCTTGAGGATTTTAAATGGTCCGATGTACCTGTCCTTCAACTTAGGGGAGTCCACTTGGAGGGGGATGTCCTTCGTTGATAACCACACCTCCTGCCCGGGCTGGTATGCAGGGGCCGGGGACCGCCGGCGGTCTGCATGGGTCTTAGCCCTCGTCCGGGCCTTCAACAAGGCAGAACGGGCGGTGCGCCACACCCGATGGCACCTCCGTAGGTGGGCCTGGACCGAGGGCACACCGACCTCTCCCTCCACCATGGGAAACATTGGGGGCTGGTACCCTAGACACACCTCAAATGGGGAGAGGCCGGTGGCAGAAGACACCTGGCTGTTATGTGCATACTCGATCCAGGCCAGATGGTTACTCCAGGCCGTCGGGTGCGCGGATGTCACACAGCGGAGGGTCTGTTCCAACTCTTGGTTGGCCCGTTCTGCCTGCCCGTTCATCTGTGGGTGGTACCCCGGACGAGAGGCTCACGGTGGCCCCAGTTCTCTGCAGAAACTCCTCCAGACTTGAGAGGAAAACTGGGGACCACGATCTGAGACTACGTCAGTTGGTATCCCATGCAGACAGACGACGTGGTGGACCAGGAGTTCTGCTGTCTCCTGGGCCGTTGGGAGCTTCGGGAGGGCCATGAAGTGGGCCGCCTTGGAGAATCGGTCCACTATCGTGAGGATGGTGGTGTTGCCCTGGGACGGCGGGAGGTCCGTGACGAAATCCAGGCTGATATGGGACCAGGGCGATGAGGCACAGGAAGCGGCTGGAGAAGTCCTTGGGACCTTTTGTGGTCTGCCTTGCCCCTGGCACAGGTGGTGCAGGCCTGGATATACTCCCGGACGTCGGCCTCATAGACGCCCACCAGAAGTGCTGCCGGACAACTGCCACAGTCCTTCGCACCCTGGATGACAGGAGAGCTTGGAACCGTGACAGAAATCCAAGACTGCAGCTCTGGCCTCTGGTGGGATGTAAAGTCGGTTCTTCGGCCCAGTTCCGGGATCCGGGCTCCGTGCCAGGGCCTCCCGGACGGTCTTCTCCACGTCCCAGGTGAGGGTGGCCACGATAGTGGACTCCGGAATGATGGGCTCCGGTGGATCCGACAGCTCAGTTTTGACTTCGTCTTCGTGTACCCGGGACAAGGCATCCGATCTCTGGTTCTTGGTCCCGGGGCGATAGGTGATCCGGAAGTCAAAACGTCCGAAGAACAGTGACCAGCGGGCTTGCCTGGGGTTCAGCCGCTTGGCGGTCCTGATATACTCCAGGTTCCGATGGTCAGTGAAAACCGTGAATGGCACAGACGCTCCCTCCAACAGGTGTCTCCACTCCTCAAGAGCCTCTTTCACCGCAAGGAGTTCTCGGTTGCCGACGTCATAGTTCCGTTCAGCCGGGGTCAACCTGCGAGAAAAGTAGGCACACGGGTGAAGAACCTTATCGGTCTCTCCGCTCTGGGATAGCACGGCTCCTATCCCTGAGTCAGAGGCGTCCACTTCAACCACAAACTGGTGGCTAGGGTCAGGCTGCACCAGAACTGGTGCAGACGAGAACCGTCGTTTCAACTCCTTGAACGCGGCTTCGCACCGATCCGACCAGGTGAAGGGGACTTTTGTAGAGGTCAGGGCTATCAGGGGGCTAACTACCTGACTGTAGCCCTTAATGAACCTCCTGTAGAAATTTGCAAAGCCGAAGAACTGTTGCAGCTTCCTACGGCTTGTTGGTTGGGGCCAATCTCTCACCGCCGCAACCTTGGCCGGATCAGGGGCGACGGAGTTGGAGGAGATGATAAACCCCAGGAAGGACAAAGAAGTGCGGTGGAACTCGCACTTCTCGCCCTTCACAAACAGCCGGTTCTCCAACAACCGCTGCAGGACCTGACATACATGCTGGACATGAGTCTCAGGGTCCGGAGAAAGATGAGTATATCGTCCAGATATACGAAGATGAATCGGTGCAGGAAGTCCCACAAGACGTCATTAACCAAAGCTTGGAACGTCACGGGGGCGTTAGTGAGGCCGAACGGCATGACCAGGTACTCAAAATGACCTAATGGGGTGTAAATGCCGTCTTCCACTCGTCTCCCTTCCGGACCTGAACCAGGTGATATGCATTCCTAAGATCCAACTTTGTAAAGATTTTGGCTCCATGCAGGGGGGTGAACACGGACTCTAACAAGGGCAACAGGTATCGATTGCGAACCGTAATCTCATTCAGCCCCCTGTAATCAATGCATGGACGGAGTCTGCCATCTTTCTTGCCCACAAAAAGAAACCTGCACCCATCAGGGAGGTGGAATTCCGGATCAGCCCGGCAGCTAATGAGTCCCGGATGTAGGTCTCCATTGATTCGCGCTCAGGTCGTGAGAGGTTGTACAGCCTGCTGGACGGGAACTCCACGCCTGGAATCAAATCAATGGCACAATCGTACGGACGGTGCGGGGGAAGGGTGAGTGCCAGATCCTTGCTGAAGACGTCAGCAAGATCGTGGTACTCAACCGGCACCGCCGTCAGATTGGTAGGGAGTTTGACCTCTTCTTTAGCCTGTAAACCGGGAGGAACCGAGGAACCTAAACACATCCGATGGCAGGTTTCGCTCCACTGAACCACCACCCCAGATGGCCAATCAATCTGGGGATTGTGTTTCAGCATTCACGGGAAGCCCAAAATCACTCGGGAGGTAGAAGGAGTCACAAAAAACTTGATCTCCTCCCGATGATTTCCAGACACCACCAGAGTTACAGGTTGTGTCTTGTGCGTGATTAAAGGGAGAAGGGTGCCATCTAGTGCCCGCACCTGCAATGGCAAAGGGAGCGCCACCAGAGGGAGCCCTACCTCCCTAGCCCATCTGCTGTCTAGCAGATTCCCTTCTGACCCCGTGTCCACCAGTGCTGGGGCTTGAAGGGTTAAATCCCCGCTCAGGATTGTAACTGGGAGTCGTGTGGAAATATGTGTGTGTCCCACGTGAATGTCTTGGCCCACCCTAAGCCCAGTTTCTAGGGGCGGGTGTTGGTGTTTAAACCGCTTGGGGCAGTCTCTCTGCTGGTGCTCACTCGAGCCGCAGACAAAGCACTCCCCGCGGGCCAGCCTCCTCTGTCTGTTAAATGTGGCCCTGCTCATGTCCATAGCTTCGTCAGCAGGGGGAGCTGTTGCCACACAGAGCGCTGAGGCTGTGGAGCGTGGGGAGGGCGGAACCTTTTCGGACCCGGAAGGGAGAGGGACAGCGCGTGCCCGGCCGCGTCCTTCGTCTCGCTCCCGACGGCGTTCCTCCAACCGATTGTCTAACCGTATAACGAGATCAATAAGCCCATCTAAATCCCGCGGTTCTTCCTTCGCTACCAGGTGCTCCTTCAGGACCGACGACAGTCCGTTTATGAAGGCGGCGCGGAGCGCAACATTATTCCAGCCAGACCTCGCAGCCGCGATGCGGAAGTCGACTGCATATTCGGCTGTGCTCCGGCGCCCCTGTCTCATTGACAGCAGCACAGTTGAAGCAGTCTCTCCTCTGTTAGGGTGATCAAAAACTGTTCTTAACTCCCTCACAAACCCAGTATAAATGGTAAGGAGCTGTGACTTTTGCTCCAAAAGCGCTGTAGCCCAAGCGCGTGCCTCACCACGAAGCAAGTTAATTACATAAGCCACCTTACTGGCGTCAGACGCATACATTACGGGTCGTTGTGCAAAGATGAGTGAACACTGCATAAGGAAGTCCGCGCACATCTCCACACAACCCCCGTACGGCTCTGGGGGACTTATGTATGCTTCAGGGGATGGTGGGGGGGGGGTCGTTGAACGACCAGTGGAACGTCTTTATTCTGCACTGGGTCAGCAGGAGGAGGAGCTGCAGCAGCGTCCTGAGCACGCGCTTCCACCTGTGCGGTGAGAGCCTCCATCCTGCGATTAAGGATGACGTTTTGCTCGGTCATCAGATCCAACCGAGCGGTAAAGGCGGTGAGGATTTGCTGCAACTCACCAATCACGCCTCCTGCAGACGCCTGTGCACCCTGCTCTTCCATTGGCTGTTCAACAGATGGGTGACGCCCCTCGGGATCCATGACATTGGCCGAGATATCCTGTTGGGAAAGTGTAGTGACACGGACCCACAACAGGGGGCATAAATGAACGGACAATGAAAGAGTCGAATATGAACACTTTACTGTTGTGAATGAGCACAACCACAATACAGAGGAATACAGAATTTTGCAAACAGTAAATCCACAAAGGTGATGTGTGGGCAGGCTCGAGGATAGAAGACGTCTGTCCTGAGAAGAACCGGAACCACACGATTTCCTCCGCCACCGAACCTGGAGAATACTGGAGCCGCCAAGTCCCGAGTCCCCAGGTGGCCACCGTCTCCGAATGTCGGATCTGGTACTGCTGGCGAGGAGCAGAAACAATAAGATGTGGGTGTGTGCACACCCAGTAACAACAATGGTGGAGATTCCACCTCCACCTCTCACACACACTCGTGCAGCTCCTGTCTCAAACACTTATCTGGCTGGGGTGTGAAGCGAAGCCGTCGCTGATTACGCCAATCTCCCAAATAAGGCACTCCACAGGAAGCAGCTGTAAAACGAGTTCAGACTAAGACACAGTTAGTTTTAAGGCTGAGAATATTACCTTCACAGGTCGATGATATCTCGGCAATGAGGTGGAGATGACGTCCGGTTTTTATGGAGTGGTATGATGAAGTGTAGATGGGTGACAGCTGTCATGAGATAATGAGTGACAGCTGTCACCCCCAGCTGTGTCCGTGGCGGCAGCGCCCTCTCGTGCCTGAAGCCCGCACTTCAGGCAGGGCGCCCTCTGCTGGTGGGCCAGCAGTACCTCCTCTTCTGGCGGCCCACACAACAGGCACCCCACATCAACTGAAATCATCCCCCCTCAAAGTATTTTCATTTTCTGGCCACAACATTCCATTATCAACATCTGTTACAAACTTGGGAGTCCGTTTTGACCCCAGCCTTTCATTTGACATCCATATCCAGCATATCTGTAAGACAGCATTCTTTCATCTCAGGAACATCTTCAAACTCCACCCCTCCCTGTCGTTGTCTGATGCTGAGAGGCTGGTCCACGCCTTTGTCTCCTCCAGGCTGGACTATTGTAATGCACTCCTCATCGGGATCTCTGGCAGAAATTTACAACGTATCTAGTCCATTCAAAACTGTGCTGCCAGGGTCTTTATGGGGGTGCCCAAAACTCAACACATTACTCCCATCCTTAACAAACTTCATTGGCTTCCTGTTAGGTTCAGGGTGGAATATAAGATCTGCCTCCTCACCTATCAGTGTGTCTACGGCGGTGCACCAGTGTACCTCAAAGAACTTCTGTCCCCCCATGAGCCCATGAGACTCCTCCGCTCAAACAACAGTCACCTCCTCCAGGTCCCCAAAACCAAGCTCCACACAATGGGGGACAGAGCCTTTCAGGCAGCAGCACGCCTGTGGAATGCCCTGCCCATCCACCTGAGGGCGCATAGATTGAGTATGTATTGTGTATGTATTGAGTATGTATGGAGTATTTAAGGTGGATGTCATCCGCAGCCAAAATTTTGTGCAGCTCAGAAATCCTGGCAACGGAAAAAACATGCCTCTGTGGATAATTACGGACATGTGCAGATCTCGGCCGACTTATACAAGCATGTTTCACGCATATTGCGGATGTTAAGCGACTATGAACCAATTTTGTGCGCAATCCATACGCAAATCCTCCTAAACGCCAGTGGGACAGGGCGCTAAGCTTCCCTAAAGACCCAGAATTTAGGTAAAGTTGAGGCTACGGCATGCTCTGTTTCGTAATAAAATGAATTAAAAGAGTAAAAAGGATAGAACTATACTATGCCAGCATGCTAGCCATACGAAAGGGAAAATAAGTGCGTCTTAAGTCTGGACTTGAAAGTCTCCACAGATTCTGTTTTATTCATGCAGGGAGAACATTCCACAGAATAGGAGCACAATAAGAGAAAGCTTTATGACCTGCAGACTTCTTATTCACCCTAGGGACACAAAGTAGTCCTGCACCCTTAGAACGCAGAGCCCGGGCGGGTACGTAGGGTTAATTAGGTCAGCTAGGTAGGGAGGTGCCAGTCCATGAACAATTTTATAAACTTGAAGCAGAATCTGATCTGATCAAAATCTGAACTCACTGGGACAGGAAGCCAGTGAAGGGATGCCAAAATGGGTGTAATGTGGTCAAACTTCGCTTCGTGTCAAAACTCTGAAAAAACTTTGAACCAATTGGAGAGCCCTAATGCTGGACTTCAGTAAATTAGAAATAGAACATTGTAGTAGTCCAATCTAGAAGAGATAAATGCATGGATCAGGGTCTCAGCATCAGCCATAGACAGGATGGGATGACTTTTCACTATATTTCGCAGGTGGAAGAAAGCAGTCCTTGTAATATTTCTAATGTGGAGGTCAAAGGACAATGTAGGATCAAAAATTACCCCAAGGTTCCTCACTTTGTCAGTGTGATGTATGACACATGAGCCCAGTGGTGGGCACACTTCCGATAATCCGATAACAGATAATTATCGAAGATAATGTTTTCATTATCGGATTATCTTTTTAGATAAATTTAAAAACCATCATCGGACTAATTATCTTCTGATGAATTACCGTCCGATAACTTTTAGACAGATAAACACTAAACTAAGCTGAACAGTGAAAAACATTTTTAAAACTGTTGAGACCTAACTGTTAAACGTTTTCTCATAGACATGTTGTTCTATCCTCTGCAATCAGAAACCACTCTATCATCTGTAAACAAAGGAGAACTGGTGACCAAAAAAAAAGTCATTTCTTTTAACACCATACTAATATAATCGCAATGTCACCAAGTCATCCAGAGGCATACATGTTTAACTTATGGTTCAAATTTTAACCACTCATTTTAGACAAGTTATTTAAAATTATTGTCATGTCTGAAGTTTATAAAGTGAAAAGATCAGATATATGTTTTCGTTTTAAAGTAATGTGCTAATTTTTAAGGTTTTGTGAGCACATGCTGTGCCAGGCAGCAATGCATTATGGGTAGCATAAGGTAATCTCAGACGTTCACGACAGGACAAATGCATTTCAGACACGCTGTTCAGGGTCCACAGATAACAGCATTAAACTCTAGTGCCTAAAACTCTCGTGAATATATTCTCTGGGTTTATAGACGTTAGTGTATTTGCGTTTGTTAAATTCCACGCATCTTAAATGTAGCAGACACGGATTATCTGGAATTTTGTTTGACATTTTTTCAAGGCCGTTAACTTTATATTCTAAAACTACGGTTAGAAGTAATTCCGACTCCTTATCGGTCCACACGAACGAGGTTGGCGCCATGTTTTTAGTTTTTGTGGAAGTGACGACAAGAGAATAAGACTCCTGATTGGATAGAATTTTAAACAGTACCGCCACCCAAAGGTTTGGCAGACTAATTACAACACATTTATATGGTTCGATGTGGATGGATTTTTTTTTAAACGACGTAGTGTGGATTAAGTTTTTTCCCCAAACTGAAAGGGTAAGATATTCGGTTTTACAAATACCCGACAACCTGTGTACATGGCCTTATGTCTGTGAAAGGCACTATATAAATAAATTTACTTACTTACTTACTAATACTGAGTGCACGTTTTACAACATCATAAAAGTTTTAAAACATGCAATTGCGATGACACTTCCAGGGCTCTGTAAAAATGCCTGTTTTTACAAATAAAAATGGAATATTTTACAAAAGCACATTTATCTTTAAACCAACACACTAACACATTAACGTGTTGGTTTACATAATGGATTACTGAACCAATCACTGTTTAGCACTTTTACCCAGAATGCTTTGCGGTCTGTGTTTGTTACAAAACCTCAGAATTAGTGCCTTATTCAACATTAAAAGATATATGTTATATTTTAACTTTGTACAAATTACAGAATTGACATTAATGGAGTTATTCTATCAGTATTTTCAAAAAACCATAAGTTAGTATGGCTTTATTTTTCAAGACCTCCGCCTGACCGGAGTGTTGAAATTGATAGGGAGTTGGCCTTATGGCTGCTCTCGGTGTGCCTCTGTGGTGGGAGTGCTATTGTAAACAAGAGCTTCCAGCAGGAGCAGAATGTTGAAAGAAAAATGATTATGATTAGTAAAGAGTTGATTTTGTGGGTACTCTAAGGATTTGTCTGTGCTGTTTCCTGCAGGGGGCAGCATGGTCAAACATTCTTGCTTATTCTTTAGGTCTTTTACCGCTTTTGATGTTTTCAAAAGCGATCGTGTTAAAAATCAATTTCAGCTGTTTAGTAACTGCAAATATCCCAGAGACAACACCGAAATTTATCGGTTATCGATTATCTGTAACTTCCTATACATTTTTGGGTGGTTTATTGGTTTATCTTTATCAAAGATAACTTTTCAGTTATCTTATTATCTGTTAACGAAGTTAATTTTTTGGTTATCTGTGCCCACCACTGCATGAGCCTAGGCTGAGCATTAACTGGTCAAATTGATGCCGATGTCTCACTGGACCAACAACCATCATTTCAGTCTTATCAGAGTTTAAAAGTAGAAAGTTTTTAGACATCCAACTTCTCACTGCTGCAAGGCAATCTTCTAAGGATTTTATGTGAATGAGATTACCAGCAGTTATCGGCATGTATAACTGAGTATCATCTGCACAGCAGTGAAAGGTAATCCCAAAACGCTGCAATATGTGCCCAAGGGGTGCTATATAAAAGGAGAAAAACAGGGGAGCCAAGACAGACTCCTGTGGAACCCCAAATTTCATGTCACTAAGGTTAGAGGTAGTGTTACTGTACAAAACTCAGTGAGGACGATTGGTCAAGTATGGCGTCAACCATGCGAGGGCACTCTCCCAGTAATCCCAAAATGATTTTCCAGCCTATCAAGTAGAATATGATGATCCACGGTATCAAATGCAGCAAAGAGATCTAACAGCACCAGAACCATAGTGGTGTCTGAATCCATTGCAAGCAGAAGATCATTCACCACTTTAGTGAGAGCCGTCTTTTCTAAAAGCAGACTGCTGCGGCTTAAAGAGATTATTCTCAGTAAGATAGTCCACGAGCTGCAGTGACACCACTTTTTCCAGAATTTTAGAGCAAAATGATAGATTTGATATCAGCTGATAGTTTTTCAATACACTAGGGTCAAAATTAGGTTTCTTAAGTAATGGTTTAATCACTGCAGATTTGAAACATTTAGGAACAGATCCAGAAGTTAAAGAAAGATTAATAACTTCCAGCACAGTCGGCCCAAAAGTGGGCCACAGGTCCTTAAACAGTTTTGTTGGTATAGGATCAAATAAGCAGGTTGTGCTTTTTGTAGACGTTACGAGTTTTGTCAGCATGACTAGTGAGATACTATCAAATTCTCATCCAACTCAATAGCAGGGTGTAGTGGCTGGGTTAAGGCATGCTGGGATATGTTTAACATAATTTCTTCTATTTTCTTCTCAAAATAATCCAGGAAATCTTGTGCTGTAAAAGGAGAGCGAATTACAGGTGGTTGTCTATGAATAAGTGTTGCCACCGTGTCGAACAAGAACTTTGAGTTATGCTTGTTTTTGTTGATCAAATCAGAGTAATAGGTCTGCTTTGTAGCCAGTAGTGCATGCTTATAGTCAACAATAGCATCATGCGACGCAAGGTGGAATACTTCTAATTTTGAACAACGCCATTTCCATTCTAGACCTCTAGCCTTATGCATGAGGTCATGCAAGTAATCACTGAACCAAGGTGACTGTGTTTTGGGGGAGTGCGGTTTTAACAAAGGTGTAGCAATCATGTCGAGTGTAGTTTTGAGCACTGAGTTTAAACTATCCACAAGTCTGTCTACTGATTGGGTATTTGCCCAATGTGAATCTAAGACATCAGGCAGTCTAGCTTCAAGTTCAGTCTTAGTTGAGGTGTTGATGCATCACCGTAATGATATATAAGGTTGTTGTTCCACTAAACACGGCAGCGAAACTGTAAACTTAATAAGTGAGTGATCAGAGAACACTGATGTAAGAGGCATGATGTCAATATTCGAGACAGCAATACCACATTTGAGAACCAAATCCAGGGTATTTCCACTAATGTGCGTCGAGTCACGAATGCATTTCCGAAATCCTAACACATCCACAATTTCCATGAATGATTTGCAGAGGGGATCAGAAGGCTTATTTATATGAATGTTAAAGTCACCAATGATCAGAATGTTATCTGCACTCGTTGACAAGTTAGAGATGAACGCAGCAAATTCATCTAAGAATTCAGAATATGGGCCAGGAGGCCTATATACAGTGACAAAGTAATATGGCTGATTTTTATTCTGGTGATCTTGGCAATACGTAGCATCGTGGGCAGAGTGGAGAATGAGATGCTCAAATAAGTTATATTTGTGACTCCCAAGGGCTAATAAGCTAAACCTAGATTTATAAATAAGAGCAACACCCCTTGCTTCACATCACAAGGGACATGACTAAATGTATATGCTGGTAGACAGGCCTCATTTAAGTAGGTGGAGGCCATCTGGCATCAGCAAACCACAGCGGCCCCACAACGAAGTCCAGTTATTAATAAAGCTAAAGCCTTGCTGTCTACAAAATTGCACTGGCCACCTATTTAGCGACGTCAGCCTGCCCAACACCTCATCATTACCCTGGGAGGGGAGGGGACAAGAGACTATTAATAGATGCCAACATATCTTTCTGGCAAAAGATCCATTTTTCTGCCAAAAGGTCCATAGGTCTCTATGTCCATTTTTGTGACCTTTGAGTGATTCATCCTGACATCATTGGTGCCGACGTGAATAACTATGTGACTATATCTAATGTCATGTTCCTTAGACTGTCTTCCATTATGCAGCGCCAGCACCCTAAGATGGGATGCAATGTTGAGAGCTCTGGCCCCAGGAATACATTTAACATCAGCCGGTGTCTGTAACCTGACTTTGCGGATGACAGAATACCCTATCACTAATGTCCGGCGTTTTGGCCTGGAGATAGGAGTGAAAGTCTCTCGTGGGCTCAGAGAATTGAACTTGAACTTATTTATTTGGCACACAACTCGTCAATAACAAAAACTGATACACAAGACAATTCCACAGTGACATGTGTGGCCAAAAAGGGGGTGAGCAGAAGCAAAGCTTATAAATGCCCACCCCATATATTTATATATATATACATACACTCAACAAAAATATAAATGCAACACTTTTGGTTTTGCTCCCATTTTATATGAGATGAACTCAAAGATCTAAAACTTTTTCCACATACACAATATCACTATTTCCCTCAAATATTGTTCACAAAGCAGTCTAAATCTGTGATAGTGAGCACTTCTCCTTTGCTGAGATAATCCATCCCACCTCACAGGTGTGCCATATCAAGATGCTGATTAGACACCATGATTAGTGCACAGGTGTGCCTTAGACTGCCCACAATAAAAGGCCACTCTGAAAGGTGCAGTTTTGTTTTATTGGGGGGGGATACCAGTCAGTATCTGGTGTGACCACCATTTGCCTCATGCAGTGCAACACATCTCCTTCACATAGAGTTGATCAGGTTGTCAATTGTGGCCTGTGGAATGTTGGTCCACTCCTCTTCAATGGCTGTGTGAAGTTGCTGGATATTGGCAGGAACTGGTACACGCTGTCGTATACGGCGGTCCAGAGCATCCCAAACATGCTCAATGGGTGACATGTCCGGTGAGTATGCCGGCCATGCAAGAACTGGGACATTTTCAGCTTCCAAGAATTGTGTACAGATCCTTGCAACATGGGGCCGTGCATTATCCTGCTGCAACATGAGGTGATGTTCTTGGATGTATGGCACAACAATGGGCCTCAGGATCTCGTCACGGTATCTCTGTGCATTCAAAATGCCATCAATAAAATGCACCTGTGTTCTTCTTCCATAACAGACGCCTGCCCATACCATAACCCCACCACCACCATGGGCCACTCGATCAACAACACTGACATCAGAAAACCGCTCACCCACACGACGCCACACACGCTGTCTGCCATCTGTCCTGGACAGTGTGAACCGGGATTCATCCGTGAAGAGAACACCTCTCCAACGTGCCAAATGCCAGCGAATGTGAGCATTTGCCCACTCAAGTCGGTTATGACGATGAACTGGAGTCAGGTCGAGACCCCGATGAGGACGACGAGCATGCAGATGAGCTTCCCTGAGACGGTTTCTGACAGTTTGTGTAGAAATTCTTTGGTTATGCAAACCGATTGTTTCAGCAGCTGTCTGAGTGGCTGGTCTCAGACGATCTTCAATCAATCAATCAATCAACTTTTTTCTTGTATAGCGCCAAATCACAACAAACAGTTGCCCCAAGGCGCTCCACATTGCAAGGCAAGGCCATACAATAATTATGAAACACAGTCTACGTCTAAAGCAACATAACCAAGGGATGGTCCAGGGTCACCCGATCCAGCCCTAACTATAAGCCTTAGCGAAAAGGAAAGTTTTAAGCCTAATCTTAAAAGTAGAGAGGGTATCTGTCTCCCTGATCTGAATTGGGAGCTGGTTCCACAGGAGAGGAGCCTGAAAGCTGAAGGCTCTGCCTCCCATTCTACTCTTACAAACCCTAGGAACTACAAGTAAGCCCGCAGTCTGAGAGCGAAGCGCTCTAATGGGGTAATATGGTACTATGAGGTCCCTAAGATAAGATGGGACCTGATTATTCAAAACCTTATAAGTAAGAAGAAGAATTTTAAATTCTATTCTAGCATTAACAGGAAGCCAATGAAGGGAGGCCAACACGGGTGAGATATGCTCTCTCCTGCTAGTCCCCGTCAGTACTCTAGCTGCAGCATTCTGAACCAACTGAAGGCTTTTTAGGGAACTTTTAGGACAACCTGATAATAATGAATTACAATAGTCCAGCCTAGAGGAAACAAATGCATGAATTAGTTTTTCAGCATCACTCTGAGACAAGACCTTTCTGATTTTAGAGATATTGCGTAAATGCAAAAAGGCAGTCCTACATATTTGTTTAATATGCGCTTTGAATGACATATCCTGATCAAAAATAACTCCAAGATTTCTCACAGTATTACCAGAGATCAGGGAAATGCCATCCAGAGTAACGATCTGGTTAGACACCATGCTTCTAAGATTTGTGGGGCCAAGTACAATAACTTCAGTTTTATCTGAGTTTAAAAGCAGGAAATTAGAGGTCATCCATGTCTTTATGTCTGTAAGACAATCCTGCAGTTTAGCTAATTGGTGAGTATCCTCTGGCTTCATGGATAGATAAAGCTGGGTATCATCTGCGTAACAATGAAAATTTAAGCAATACCGTCTAATAATACTGCCCAAGGGAAGCATGTATAAAGTGAATAAAATTGGTCCTAGCACAGAACCTTGTGGAACTCCATAATTAACTTTAGTCTGTGAAGAAGATTCCCCATTTACATGAACAAACTGTAATCTATTAGACAAATATGATTCAAACCACCGCAGCGCAATGCCTTTAATACCTATGACATGCTCTAATCTCTGTAATAAAATTTTATGGTCAACAGTATCAAAAGCAGCACTGAGGTCCAACAGAACAAGCACAGAGATAAGTCCACTGTCCGAAGCCATAAGAAGATCATTTGTAAC
This sequence comes from Thalassophryne amazonica, assembly GCF_902500255.1. Taxonomy (NCBI): domain Eukaryota; kingdom Metazoa; phylum Chordata; class Actinopteri; order Batrachoidiformes; family Batrachoididae; genus Thalassophryne; species Thalassophryne amazonica. Next base: position 3,106,462 of record NC_047122.1, read on the forward strand.
CTTCACTAATGCTGTTTCTGTACTATGATGAATTCTAAAACCTGACTGAAACTCTTCAAATAGACCATTCCTCTGCAGGTGATCAGTTAGCTGTTTTACAACTACCCTCTCAAGAATCTTTGAGAGAAAAGGAAGGTTGGAGATTGGCCTATAATTAGCTAAGATAGCTGGGTCAAGTGATGGCTTTTTAAGTAATGGTTTAATTACTGCCACCTTAAAGGCCTGTGGTACATAACCAACTAACAAAGATAGATTGATCATATTTAAGATTGAAGCATTAAATAATGGTAGGACTTCCTTGAGCAGCCTGGCAGGAATGGGGTCTAATAAGCATGTTGATGGTTTGGATGAAGTAACTAATGAAAATAACTCAGACAGAACAATCGGAGAGAAAGAGTCTAACCAAATACCGGCATCACTGAAAGCAGCCAAAGATAACGATACATCTTTGGGATGGTTATGAGTAATTTTTTCTCTAATAGTCAAAATTTTGTTAGCAAAGAAAGTCATGAAGTCATTACTAGTTAAAGTTAATGGAATACTCAGCTCAATAGAGCTCTGACTCTTTGTCAGCCTGGCTACAGTGCTGAAAAGAAACCTGGGGTTGTTCTTATTTTCTTCAATTAGTGATGAGTAGAAAGATGTCCTAGCTTCACGAAGGGCTTTCTTATAGAGCAACAAACTCTTTTTCCAGGCTAAGTGAAGATCTTCTAAATTAGTGAGACGCCATTTCCTCTCCAACTTACGGGTTATCTGCTTTAAGCTACGAGTTTGTGAGTTATACCACGGAGTCAGACACTTCTGATTTAAAGCTCTCTTTTTCAGAGGAGCTACAGCATCCAAAGTTGTCTTCAATGAGGATGTAAAACTATTGACAAGATACTCTAACTCCCTTACAGAGTTTAGGTAGCTACTCTGCTCTGTGTTGGTATATGACATTAGAGAACATAAAGAAGGAATCATATCCTTAAACCTAGTTACAGCGCTTTCTGAAAGACTTCTAGTGTAATGAAACTTATTCCCCACTGCAGGGTAGTCCATCAGGGTAAATGTAAATGTTATTAAAAAATGATCAGACAAAAGGGAGTTTTCAGGGAATACTGTTAAGTCTTCTATTTCCATACCATAAGTCAGAACAAGATCTAAAATATGATTAAAGTGGTGGGTGGACTCATTTACTTTTTGAGCAAAGCCGATAGAGTCTAATAATAGATTAAATGCAGTGTTGAGGCTGTCATTCTCAGCATCTGTGTGGATGTTAAAGTCGCCCACTATAATTATCTTATCTGAGCTAAGCACTAAGTCAGACAAAAGGTCTGAAAATTCACAGAGAAACTCACAGTAACGACCAGGTGGACGATAGATAATAACAAATAAAACTGGTTTTTGGGACTTCCAATTTGGATGGACAAGACTAAGATACAAGCTTTCAAATGAATTAAAGCTCTGTCTAGGTTTTTGATTAATTAATAAGCTGGAATGGAAGATTGCTGCTAATCCTCCGCCCCGGCCCGTGCTACGAGCATTCTGACAGTTAGTGTGACTCGGGGGTGTTGACGATCTTGGAGGTGAACATGCTGGATGTGGAGGTCCTGGGCTGGTGTGGTTACACGTGGTCTGCGGTTGTGAGGCTGGTTGGATGTACTGCCAAATTCTCTGAAACGCCTTTGGAGATGGCTTATGGTAGAGAAATGAACATTCAATACACGAGCAACAGCTCTGGTTGACATTCCTGCTGTCAGCATGCCAATTGCACGCTCCCTCAAATCTTGCGACATCTGTGGCATTGTGCTGTGTGATAAAACTGCACCTGTCAGAGTGGCCTTTTATTGTGGGCAGTCTAAGGCACACCTGTGCACTAATCATGGTGTCTAATCAGCATCTTGATATGGCACACCTGTGAGGTGGGATGGATTATCTCAGCAAAGGAGAAGTGCTCACTATCACAGATTTAGACTGGTTTGTGAACAATATTTGAGGGAAATGGTGATATTGTGTATGTGGAAAAAGTTTTAGATCTTTGAGTTCATCTCATACAAAATGGGAGCAAAACCAAAAGTGTTGCGTTTATATTTTTGTTGAGTGTATATACTCATTACCAACGCCCAGAGCAAGCACACAGGTGACAGTGGTAAAGAAAAACTCCCTCTGATGTATTGAGGAAGAAACCTCAAGCAGACTAGACTCTAAGGGGTGACCCTCTGCTTGGGCCATGATACAAACACATTTAACAACACAAACTCATATCCCATCATCATAAACATATCAAGTGAACACCGTGTCTTTGTCTACATACATATTTACATACATATACAGTATACATGTATACACACACCAACATACACCTACACATACATACACGTATAGCCAAGCAAGCACAAGCTAGCCAATAATGAATAAGCTAACCACTCCTAAGGCTCACACAGGATTCACACAGACGTAAATAAATGAATTAAAATTCACAGTAATTACACTGAAAAAGTAGCAGAAGTATTTGACTTGTAGGAACAGTAAGAAAAAAAAATTAATGATGAAAATTTGTTTCTTATCTGCCAAAAGTGTAACCATTCAAAATCTGAGCCTGATTTTCTTGCTTTTGCCCACAGACGAGCTCTCTCATGTAAAAGGATTTTCAGTTCAGGAGTAAACCAAGGATTAACTGTACCTTAGTTCTTATAACTGTATGGTGCATGTTTGTTAATAATATGGGTAAAACTGTCAAAAAAATCAAGCCAAGCAGAATGAATATCATCAATCAAAAAGATATGTTGCCAATTATATAGATAAATGTCCCATAGGAATGCCTGTTCGCTAAAGTTTCTGAAAATTCTTTTATTGATGATAGATGCCTGTTTCTTTGGCGGTTTTGTATCCCTGACCACACCCACTACACAATGATCACTGACATCATTTGCAAAAACTCCAATGAGTCCAATTTGTACCATTGAACTCATAAACATTCATTATTTGTGTAGTAATGCACAGCTGGAACAGACAATTGCTCCTGTTGAAACAAAGTTAAAACAGGTACAAATGAAGAACTCATCACAAAATAAATAATAAGAAACTATGAACAAGTTGATTATGTGACTCTAGTCTGGAATCATCAATTAGGGTTTTTTTGTATTTAATAAGAGCATATAAAGCGTTTTAGTAAGACAAACCCAATGTCCAACCCTCACTGTTTCTCCACCATCAGAGGAGATCCAGCTGTTTAAAGCATCTCCACCAATCAACTTCAGTCTGTGTATGGGGGAGGGTGATTTGGTTTAGAGTTCTTTTAAACTGATAGTAGCAACAACTGAAAACGGTGCCATTTGGGGCCAACTGTGCTGAACTAGTGAATAATCCTTTTATGTTTTCAACATTTTGTTATCAGTTAATAAATAGTAGATAATGTAGATAATAGTAAATAAAAACAGAATCCAATGATTTGCAAATCCTCTTCAACCTATATTCAATTGAATACACCACAAAGACAAGATATTTAATGTTCAAACTGATAAACTTTATTGTTTTTGTGCAAATATTTGCTCATTTTGAAATGAATGCTGCAACACGTTTCAAAAAGCTGGGACAACAGTATGTTTACCACTGTGTTACATCACCTTTCCTTCTAAAAACACTCAATAAGTGTTTGGGAACTGAGGACACTCATGATTGGGTATAAAAGGAGCATCCCCAAAGGTTTCAGCTGTTCACAAGCAAAGATGGGGCGAGGATCACCACTTCGTGAACAACTGCATGAAAAATAGTCCAACAGTTTAATAACAATGTTTCTCAGTGTTTAATTGCAAGGAATTTAGAGATTCCATCATCATTACTTGTAGTTCCTAGGGTTTGTAAGAGTAGAATGGGAGGCAGAGCCTTCAGCTTTCAGGCTCCTCTCCTGTGGAACCAGCTCCCAATTCAGATCAGGGAGACAGACACCCTCTCTACTTTTAAGATTAGGCTTAAAACTTTCCTTTTTGCTAAAGCTTATAGTTAGGGCTGGATCAGGTGACCCTGAACCATCCCTTAGTTATGCTGCTATAGACTTAGACTGCTGAGGGGTTCCCATGATGCACTGAGTGTTTCTTTCTCTTTTTGCTCTGTATGCACCACTCTGCATTTAATCATTAGTGATCGATCTCTGCTCCCCTCCACAGCATGTCTTTTTCCTGGTTCTCTCCCTCAGCCCCAACCAGTCCCAGCAGAAGACTGCCCCTCCCTGAGCCTGGTTCTGCTGGAGGTTTCTTCCTGTTAAAAGGGAGTTTTTCCTTCCCACTGTAGCCAAGTGCTTGCTCACAGGGGGTCATTTTGACCGTTGGGGTTTTACATAATTATTGTATGGCCTTGCCTTACAATATAAAACACCCCGGATGCAACTGTTTGTTGTGATTTGGCGCTATATAAAGGCACTTTATATTGTAAGGCAAAGCCATACAATAATTACGGAAAACCCCAACCCCCTGATGGTTCAGGGTCACCTGATCCAGCCCTAACTATAAGCTTTAGCAAAAAGGAAAGTTTTAAGCCTAATCTTAAAAGTAGAGAGGGTGTCTGTCTCCCTGATCTGAATTGGGAGCTGGTTCCACAGGAGAGGAGCCTGAAAGCTGAAGGCTCTGCCTCCCATTCTACTCTTACAAACCCTAGGAACTACAAGTAAGCCTGCAGTCTGAGAGCGAAGCGCTCTATTGGGGTGATATGGTACTATGAGGTCCCTAAGATAAGATGGGACCTGATTATTCAAAACCTTATAAGTAAGAAGAAGAATTTTAAATTCTATTCTAGAATTAACAGGAAGCCAATGAAGAGAGGCCAATATGGGTGAGATATGCTCTCTCCTTCTAGTCCCCGTCAGTACTCTAGCTGCAGCATTTTGAATTAACTGAAGGCTTTTCAGGGAACTTTTAGGACAACCTCATAATAATGAATTACAATAGTCCAGCCTAGAGGAAATAAATGCATGACTTAGTTTTTCAGCATCACTCTGAGACAAGACCTTTCTCATTTTAGAGATATTGCGCAAATGCAAAAAAGCAGTCCTACATATTTGCTTAATATGCGCATTGAAGGACATATCCTGATCAAAAATGACTCCAAGATTTCTCACAGTATTACTAAAGGTCAGAGTAATGCCATCCAGAGTAAGGATCTGGTTAGACACCATGTTTTTAAGATTTGTGGGGCCAAGTACAATAACTTCAGTTTTATCTGAATTTAAAAGCAGGAAATTAGAGGTCATCCATGTCTTTATGTCTGTAAGACAATCCTGCAGTTTAACTAATTGGTGTGTGTCCTCTGGCTTCATGGATAGATAAAGTTGGGTATCATCTGCGTAACAATGAAAATTTAAGCAATGCTTTCTAATAATACTGCCTAAGGGAAGCATGTATAAAGTGAATAAAATTGGTCCTAGCACAGAACCTTGTGGAACTCCATAATTAACCTTGGTCTGTGAAGAAGACTCCCCATTTACATGAAGAAATTGTAATCTATTAGATAAATATGATTCAAACCACCGCAGCACAGTGCCTTTAATACCTATGGCATGCTCTAATCTCTGTAATAAAATTTTATGGTCAACAGTATCAAAAGCAGCACTGAGGTCTAACAGGACGAGCACAGAGATGAGTCCATGTCTGAGGCCAAAAGAAGATCATTTGTAACCTTCACTAATGCTGTTTCTGTACTATGATGAATTCTAAAACCTGACTGAAACTCTTCAAATAGACCATTCCTCTGCAGATGATCAGTTAGCTGTTTTACAACTACCCTTTCAAGAATTTTTGAGAGAAAAGGAAGGTTGGAGATTGGCCTATAATTAGCTAAGATAGCTGGGTCAAGTGATGGCTTTTTAAGTAATGATTTAATTACTGCCACCTTAAAAGCCTGTGGTACATAGCCAACTAAGAAAGATAGATTGATCATATTTAAGATTGAAGCATTAATTAATGGTAGGGCTTCCTTGAGCAGCCTGGTAGGAATGGGGTCTAATAGACATGTTGATGGTTTGGAGGAAGTGACTAATGAAAATAACTCAGACAGAACAATCGGAGAGAAAGAGTCTAACCAAATACCAGCATTACTGAAAGCAGCCAAAGATAACGATATATCTTTGGGATGATTATGAGTATTTTTTTCTCTAATAGCTAAAATTTTATTAGCAAAGAAAGTCAAGAAGTCATTACTAGTTAAAGTTAAAGGAATACTCAGCTCAATAGAGCTCTGACTCTTTGTCAGCCTGGCTACAGTGCTGAAAAAAAACCTGGGGTTGTTCTTCTTTTCTTCAATTAGTGATGAGTAGAAAGATGTCCTAGCTTTACGGAGGGCTTTTTTTATAGAGCAACAGATCTTTTTCCAGGCTAAGTGAAGATCTTCTAAATTAGTGAGACACCATTTCCTCTCCAACTTATGGGTTATCTGCTTTAAGCTGCGAGTTTGTGAGTTATACCACGGAGTCAGGCACTTCTGATTTAAGGCTCTCTTTTTCAGAGGAGCTACAGCATCCAAAGTTGTGCTCATTGAGGATGTAAAACTATTGACGAGATAATCTATCTCACTCACAGAGTTTAGGTAGCTACTCTGCACTGTGTTGGTATATGGCATTAGAGAACATAACAAAGAAGGAATCATATCCTTAAACCTAGTTACAGCGCTTTCCGAAAGACTTCTACTGTAATGAAACTTATTCCCCACTGCTGGGTAGTCCATGTTATTAAGAAATGATCAGACAGAAGGGGGTTTTCAGGGAATACTGTTAAGTCTTCAATTTCCATACCATAAGTCAGAACAAGATCTAAGATATGATTAAAGTGGTGGGTGGACTCATTTACATTTTGAGCAAAGCCAATAGAGTCTAATAATAGATTAAATGCAGTGTTGAGGCTGTCATTCTCAGCATCTGTGTGGATGTTAAAATCGCCCACTATAATTATCTTATCTGAGCTAAGCACTAAGTCAGACAAAAGGTCTGAAAATTCACAGAGAAACTCACATTAACGACCAGGTGGACGATAGATAACAACAAATAAAACTGTTTTTTGGGACTTCCAATTTGGATGGACAAGACTAAGAGACAAGCTTTCAAATGAATTAAAGCTCTGTCTGGGTTTTTGATTAATTAATAAGCTGGAATGGAAGATTGCTGCTAATCCTCCACCCCGGCCCGTGCTACGAGCATTCTGACAGTTAGTGTGACTCGGGGGTGTTGACTCATTTAAACTAACATATTCATCCTGCTGTAACCAGGTTTCTGTTAGGCAGAATAAATCAATATGTTGATCAATTATTATATCATTTACCAACAGGGACTTAGAAGAGAGAGACCTAATGTTTAATAGACCACATTTAACTGTTTTAGTCTGTGGTGCAGTTGAAGGTGCTATATTATTTTTTCTTTTTGAATTTTTATGCTTAAATAGATTTTTGCTAGTTATTGGTAGTCTGGGAGCAGGCACCGTCTCTACGGGGATGGGGTAATGAGGGGATGGCAGGGGGAGAGAAGCTGCAGAGAGGTGTGTAAGACTACAACTCTGCTTCCTGGTCCCAACCCTGGATAGTCATGGTTTGGAGGATTTAAGAAAATTGGCCAGATTTCTAGAAATGAGAGCTGCTCCATCCAAAGTGGGATGGATGCCGTCTCTCCTAACAAGCACAACAAACCAACAAACACACAAATCTATGAATGCTACAAACTCTACAGTAATAATTTTGACAACAGATACTGTTCACATACAGATACTATGCTTTGGCAGTTGTGAACAAATGTACAAAGGACATTCTCACACACTGAACATTGTGTTTTTTAGTTGTTTTGTTGTGTGTAATGATGCATATAGTGTTTCCATTCTTGCAGGCTTTGAGCAGCTGTTTAGGTGTTATAATTTGTGTTCTGAAAAGAGAAGGTGTGGTTTTGTGTGTGTAGCTTTAGAAGAGTGTGTTGTGTTTAGCGTTTTGAGAAAATGGGGGAGACTTTTGTGAAATGTGTTTTAGCAATTTAAAAAAACTGTAAAAGTGATCAAAGTGCAGAGCGTTGTATGTACTCAATTGCTACATGTCCAAAAGCATGTGCGCTTTGATGAAATGAACATGAAACTGCCACGAGGTTGTGTTCAAACGACTAAATGTTGTGCTATATATATATATATATATATATATATATATATATATATATATATATATATATATATATATATACGAGGTCTATTAGAAAAGAAACCGACCTTTTTATGTTTTTAAAAAACTATATGGATTTGAATCACGTGCGATTACGTCAGACAAGCTTGAACCCTCGTGCGCATGCATGAGTTTTTTCACGCCTGTCGGTTGCGTCATTCGCCTGCTGTGGCGCCGCGCCATGAGCAGCTGGGTGTCGACGCACGAATCCGTCCGTACATCTTTCATTACAAAATCTCCTTTAACAGTGGAATGTCTGGATAAACTGCTGATCCCGACCTCTTCTGAAACTTCTCTGTTCTCTCACGACGTCCTGGATCAACAGAGGCTTAAATTTGGAAGTTTTCAGCTCAAAACAGGCTGACGACGGCAGCTCGGGGCACGGCGCGCCGTCCAGCTCCGTGGGCAGTCCTTAAAGCAACAGTAACACGCCATAATCTCTCATCAGCTGTTTAAATTTTCACCGAAAACCGTCTGAATTTCTCGAATGGTGTCCACTTGGATGTGCCTTACAGTTTCAGAAAAAATTTTGATCAAGCAAAGCGCCAGTCTCTCAGGAAGTAGTCAGACAAAGGAATTCTGATGAGGGGGGTGGACCAGTGCTCACTCAAAGCCTGCCCACAGGCGAATGACGCAACCGACAGGCGTGAAAAAACTCATGCATGCGCACAAGGGTTCAAGCTTGTCTGACGCAATCACACGTGATTCAAATCCATATAGTTTTTGAAAAAATAAAAAGGTCAGTTTCTTTTCTAATAGACCTCGTATATATATATATATTCAGGTTTGGTCTCCAACAATGACAACTAATAACAATGTGACTGTTGTGTGGGCCGCTGAAGAGGAGGTACTGCTGGCCCGCCACCACCAGATGGCACCCTGCTTGGAGTGCGGGCTTCAAGCACGAGAGGGCGCCAGAGCCACTGGGAGTGACAGCTGTCACTCATCCTCAGGACCAGCTGTCACTCATTCATCATCATCACCATAAAGGGCGGACTGCAACTCCACCTCCTCGCAGAGAAATCAGCTACCATTCAGGTACTTTTCTCTGCTGACTCAAAACGTTGAGTAATAATCTGAACTTCTTTTGCAGCCATTATCCTGTGGTGTCTGCCTTATGTGTGGGATTGGCGTTTGGTGTGATCAGCGACGGCTTTGCTTCACACCCCAACCAGATAAGTGGTTAGACAGGAGCTGCACGAGTGTGTGATTGGAGGTGGAGGTTCTCCCTCCTTTACTGAACACTGACTGTGGGATTACTGAGTGTGCGACCTCACACTCATCAGGACTGTCTCTGTCTCTTCTGCCAGCAGTACCGGGTCTGACTGCTGAAGACAGCGGCCACCTGGGGCGCAGGGCTTGGCGGCTCCGGTGTTCTTCATAATAATTCATGATTTCAGTTTTTAATGCAGTGCCACCTGAGGGATCAAAGGTCATGGGCATTCAATGTTGGTTTTCGGCCTTGTCGCTCATGTGTAGAAAGTTCTCCAGATTCTCTGAATTGTCTGATTATATTATGACTGTAGATGATGGAATCCCTAAATTCCTTGCAATTGAACATTGAGAAACATTGTTCTTAAACTATTGGACTATTTTTTTCACGCAGTTGTTCACATAGTGGTGATCCTCATCCCATCTTTGCTTGTGAACGGCTGAGACTTTTGGGCATGCTCCTTTTATACCCAATCATGACACTCACCTGTTTCCAATTAGGTTTTCTTTGAGCATTCATCAACTTTCCCAGACTTTTGTTGCCCCGTCCCAACTTTTTTGAAATGTGTTGCAGGCATCCATTTTAAAATGAGCAAATATTTGCACTAAAACAATAAAGTTTATCAGTTTGAATATTAAATATCTTGTCTTTGTGGTGTATTCAATTGAATATAGGTTGAAGGTTTCTACAGGTGCATCATCGAGAGTGTGCTGACGGGCTGCCTCACAGTGTGGTACGGGAGCTGCACCAGCCAGAGTCAGAAAGCACTGCAGAGGGTGGTGTGCACGGCTGAGGACCTCACTGGCAGCAGTCTTCCCACCATCCAGGACATTTACCACAGTCGGTGCCAGCGTAAGGCATGCAGCATCATAAAGGATCACACTCACCCCGCAAAAGGACTATTCGAACTGTTACCCTCTGGCAGGAGGTATAGGAGTCTGCCAGCCCGTACCAAAAGACTCAGGAACAGTTACTATCCACTGAACTCTAAATAACACAGAACTATGATAATAACACTGCACTAAGCCACTTCTTTAACACTATATGTCTGCTGCTGTTATCAATGTGACTGTATCTTGTATGTCACCATCTTACCTTTCATAACTCATCTCAGTTTTTACTATTTATTATTACCTGTGCAATAACCTGCTACACGACTGTGCAATATGTCATGTGCAATAATACTATGTGCAATATGAACAATACTACAACCTGTGAATACTACAACCTGACTACTGCTGACTATTATTATTATTATTCTGTTTTTTTTTTTTTTTTACATATGCTTATATTTTCGGTATTTATATTGCATGCTGTTAGTACTTCCTGCGAGTTTGAACAGTCCTTCTCATCCTAAGCATTTCATTGCACTGTTTACTCTGTTAACCTGCATATAATCAATAAACTATCTTGTATCTTGTATCTTGTAAGAGGATTTGCAAATCATTATATTCTTTTTTATTTGCATTTCACACAACGTCCCAACTTCATCGGAATTGGGGTTGTATGTTTCACTCACATATGGGATCATGTTTCTGTTGAAGGTCACTGTTCTGACCTCGTGTTGTCGTGGTTTGCCCCTGCCCAGGCCTGTATAGCACTTCGTCCCCTGTCTGCGTCTGTCCTGCCTGTGTACCTCGACCACGCCTAAGCCTGATGTTTTTGTACTGTTCTTGGACTGCCTTTCTGTGTACTGACTCCAGCCACCGTCTCAAGCAAATGCTTTAAACCTAGAGAGCTGTGTTTCTGCATCCTGCATTTGTGTCCAGCCTGCTTTGCCAGTCATACCTGTAAGATTGATCTGGCCAGCGATGGACACAGTAGACATAACTGCTTTCCAGCTGGCAGTACGCCACCATAGCCAGCAGCTAGCTCAGCAATAGGACCAGCTTGCCGCTCAGAACTCTGGTTTAAGCAAACTTGCTAAACGGCAATACTCCTTCATGGCCTCTGTGAGCTTTCAGATGGAGCAACTACTGTCAACCATGAAGTGTCAGGCTACCACCAACACGATTCCTGCCACCAAACCATTTCCGGGACCGTCAGCAGCCCCGCCGGCTTCCATACCTCTCCCTTATTTTGTAACCTGAGCGTTTTTCTGGAGAGTCTGAGGATGTGAAACTGTTCATCACACAGTATGAGTTCCACTTTGAACTAATGTCATCAATATTTCCACCTGAAAAGGCGAAGATATCATTTTTGATAACTCACCTGACCGGCCGGGCTATAGCGTGGGCTACGGCCGAGTGGAGGCGCAATTCTCCCTACTGCGCCTCCCTATCGACCTTCACCGACTCTCTGCAGATGTTTCAGCATACTTCTCCAGGACGCGAGGTGGCGCCCTCACTGATGAGGCTGAAGCAAGGTAATCACCAGGCGGCCGACTACGCCATTGACTTCCACATTCTGGCCACAAAGAGTGAGTGGAATCCCGTGGTGCTCCATGATGTGTTCTTTGAGGTTCTGAACGATAGCTTCCAGAATCAACTCGTCAATCTGGACTGACCGCTGTCTCTCCAACTGGCCATGCTGAGAAAACCAGCATCCCGCGCAGCGGGCTATCTCCTCTTAAGAACAATCATCCACCTCCAATCAAGCCGGCTTCAACACTTCCCGCGGTGCTGCAGAAGAGCCCATGCAAGTGGAAGGGACACTCCTCTCCGTCAAAGAGCAAGAGTGACGCGGTGTGGAGGGAGCCTGCTATTACTATCACACAGTGTCCTGTTAGGGGTGCAGCCAAAACCGGTATTGCGGGTGAGTCAGAGCACATTTGCTCATTCCACACAGAACGTGCCTATAGCTGAATTGGTTTCTGATCATACGACTTTGTCTAGCCCAGTGTTCATTGATTCAGGTGCTGATTCTAACCTCATGCTGTCTACTCTCGCCAGGTCCCTTCATCTTAAATTGTACCGACTTTCACGCCCCCTGGTGGTTCACGCAGTAGATGGCCGCAAATTGGGTCAAATTGTGCACCACACACAATCTATTCGTATGATCATTTCTGAAAACCATTCTGAACTAATTAGCTTCATGTCTTTAATAAAATGACTCATTTGATAATATTGGGGTACCCCTGGTTACAACACCATAGACCTAGTCTAGACTGGACCAAGGGTAGGATCGAGACGTGGGGTCCTGCTTGTAGAAATTCCTGTCTATTTGAACATGTTGTATCATCTACTGTAATTAATTCAGATCTAGAGGGGGTACCAGCTTGTTTACATGATCTCACTTTAGTCTTTAGTAAAGCTAAGGCTAAGTCATTACCGCCACACCGAAAGTATGACTGTGCTATTGACCTTCTCCCAGGGGCAACACCCCCCCACGTCAGAACAGGTGGCGATGAATGACTATATCCAGGAATCTCTTTCAGCGGGCTTGATTCGTCCCTCGTCCTCGTTCGCAGGGTCGGAGTTTTTCTTTGTAGAGAAAAAAGATAAGTCCACTCGCCCCTGTATTGATTATCGAGGACTTAATGACATCACCGTAAAGAATCAATACCCACTGCCTCTTATTTACGTGTTTGAGCTTTTAGAGGGGGCTAAGGTGGTCACTAAATTGGATTTATGCAACACATACCATTTTGTAATAATCTGTCCTGGGGACAAATGGAAAACCACATTCAACACTCCTACCAGCCACTACGAGTATTTAGTGATGCAGTTTGGTCTCACAAAAGCTCCAGCAGTGTTTAAAAATTTAGTTAATGACGTTCTATATGAGTACCTCAACATCTGCATCTTTGTGTATCTTGATGACATTGTCATTTATTCTCCCGATATCAAAACCCACACCCAGCAAGTCTGAGCCGTGATCCAAACACTGTTGTAAAACGATCTTGATGTTAAAGCAGAAAAGTGCGAGTTTCACAAATCCACCGTTTCTTTTCTGGGTTTTGTGATTTCAGAGGGAGAGATCGAAATAGATCCCACAAAGGTAGCTGCATTATGAGACTGGGCAGTTCCCAGTTATTGCAAGAACATTCAGAGGTTCCTCAGTTTCATCAATTGTGACCACAAATTTATCAGCACCTTCAGTTTCATAGCGGCGCCTTTACATAATGTGACCTCCTCCCTCTGATCCTTTGTGTGGTCCCCTGAGTGCGAGGAGGCCTTCCAGAACCTAAAGAATCGTTTTAGTACGGCCCCCGAGCTGCTCCTTCCTGACCCCGCCCAGCAGTTTGTGGGCATCAGGTATTGGTGTCTGGGCCGGTCTTTCCCAAATGAAGTCCAGCGACAATAAATTACATCCCTGTGCTTATCTGTCTAAAAAGCTTTTGGCTGCAGAACGCAATTACAGCATCGGACACAGCGAGCTGCTGGTGGTAAAAGTAGTCTGGGAGGAGTGGTCCCATTGGTTAGAGGGGGCACAGGTGCCATTTCTTGTCTGGACTGATCAAAGAACGACAAGGGGACTCCTCAGACTCTGTCCCCAGTTCTGGAACTATCCTTCCGGAAACTTGTTTTGTGTCGGCTTTAACCTGGGACATCTAATCTAAGATTAAGTCTGTTGTTGGTGATACACCCAAACTTCTGGAACGCCCAGGGGACAAATTATTTGTGCCAGCTTTGCTTAGGGGTGAAGTAATTCATTGGGGTCATGACAGCCGTTTTTCATGTCATCCCGGTATACAGAGAACCATGTATGTACTTAAGCAGAGATTCTGGTGGCCGCAAATGTTAGCCAATGTTACTGAATAAGTTAACGCTTGTCCCATCTGTGCCATGCATACGTCGTCTACACGCCCACCTGCGGGTGCTTTGTTGTTGTCTTTCTCCATTCCAACTCCCTCCATTTTGGTGCTAACCTTGTATTCTGGTCTCTACCATAACAGAAAACCTGAAAAATATTCATAATTAAATTAAATGTGCAATGAATTTCAAATTTAATGATAATCAATACAAAAATTGGGTTCTATTTATGTGCGATTTTTCTGTATATAAGAGTATACTTTATACCAGAGTTTCTGTGTAGGCTCTCAGTTGTCCAGGTGGTTTCCATAGTAGAGAAGCTTGAATCTTCGACTGGACTGGGTTGCTTGACGTGAGGACGTTTCGCTTCAAATCACAGAAGCCTCCTCAGCTAAAATTCCTTGCTCTGGTAGTCTGACTTCTGTCTTGACTCTTGTAGAGAAGAATAAAGATACTTATACCAGAGTATAAGTCGCACATCCTGAGAACTATTTTTAAGACAAACGTGACTTAAAGTATGAGTAACTGTGTTTTACAATCATTTTAATATTGCACGAAAATTCATTAAGGTATGTCTTCTATAATACGCAGCCGATCTGCTCTGTGTCAGCTGGACCTCGTCAGATCTCAGAAGCTAAGCAGTGCAGGGCCTAGTTAGTACCTGGATGGGAGACCTCTTTGGAACGGCTCATGACCCCCCCAAGTCCCTATCACTGATCCTGGGATTGACTGAAAAATGATCAAATGCAAGGACGCCCTCTGGTGTTGAAAGTACTGACGTCTTATTTACAGAAATGCCATGTATAAGGCCCACTTTGAAATCCACTTATCAGCTTTTTTTTTTTTCATTATTTACATAGTTTGAGTTTATTTAGACTGATGAGATTCACATAGTCAAGCAGAAAAGTGTACAATGATTGCATTTTGGGCATAAACTTTAAAGGCAGTACAAATCTATTCAGTACACTCTCACTGTGTGTGGAAGATAGTCCCCAAGGAGCTTTCTTGATGAATTTGGAGTCACTGAGGCATTGCACCATCACTTTATCACTTTTAATACAGTTATGCAGATGCCAAGTAAGAAGCACAGACGCTTTCAAATACTACTAAGAGTTTTTATTAATGGTGTAAAATTATTCTAAATGTATCAACATGTAATTTCTATATAATATGAATAACAACTGAAATTATTTTGACATACGATGGATGGTTTCTCTCTGACAATCTTGTCCCAAGTGTGTCAAGTAAGCAGCAGCTAGTCGAGAGTTTCCAGTCAAAATTAGCACAGGCATAGCATTTATCGTATGCCTTTAATACATGCCAAAATTTTTGTTTTGCTAAAAGAGTGAGAGATCATGAAGCAGAAATGACTTACTTCAGCGAATGTGTATTCTCTCATCCGACAGACAAAACTCGCGCTGGTGACTGCTGCCGAATATAACGCCTTTTTTCCGATTGGTCTACCAGAATGGGAACACGTTGGCCGTTAGAGCTGCGTCTCAGGATTGGTCTTCCTGAGGACGAGACGCTGAGATGATTGGCTGTTGAGTGCTCAGCTTTGTTCCGTCATTGGCCGTTTGAGCAAGAGATAAGGACTTGGAAGAGAATTCACCTGGGCTTGTTTGTCCAGGTTACACTGGAGTTACGTCAGGAAGGGCATCTGGCATAAAACTTGTGCTAAATGCCAATGCGGATGTTGCTGTGTCCGCTGTCGACCCTGTACAAAAAATCTAAAAATATACAAAAAAGAAGAGTAGAGTAGAGCCACTTAGGTGCCTGGTCTTGAGCATGATCATTTGCAACTGTGTTTGTGTGGTATTCTATTGGCCAGTATACTTACAAGGAAATTATTAATAATATTATTATGGACTTAAAAAATCTAGGCCATATATTCACTTTTATTGGAACTGATTTTGTGTTGATATGCCAACAAAACACTACTTTTATTATAACTCTGAGATGCTTAAAACTTTTGCACAGTACGTTTTAATTTCTGCTATTTGAGCAGTTGAACTTTTTGATCATTGACTATAGTGATGTAAGAAGTTGATTTATTATTAAAAAAAAAACTGGACAGCAATTGTAAAATTGAGGAATCTATATTATACAGTGGTGGGCACAGTCCCACCAATCTGCTAACCGCTAATTATATAAGATAATGTTTTCATTATCGGATTAGCTTTTCAGATAACTTTGAAAACCATCATCTTATCTTCCAATAAGTTTTGATCCTAGTCTGCTAACATTTTTGCAGACATAGCTTTTTGTAGTAGATGCACAGTTCTATTCTCTACAAATAGGGAAGAGCTGGTTCTAGAATAAACCGCTCTATCCTCTGCAAGCAAAGAAGAACTGGTCATAGAAAAAAAACTAATTTCTTTTGCCTCTATAATGACACACTGGCTACATCACCTAAGTCATCCAGAGGCATACAGTTTTAACTTATGGTTAAAATTTTAACCAAACTAATTCCGGACAAGATATTTAAATTGATGTCACATCTGAAGTTTTATAAAGTGAAAATATCAGATATATGTTTTAGTTTTAAAGAACTGGACTCATTTTAAAGGTTTTAGTGTGGACATGGTATGTGTGCAGTGCACTATGGGTAAAAGTTCACGACAGGATAAATGCATTGGAGACGCTCTGATCAGGCTCCACACGGACAACAGCATTAAACTCTTTGTATATTGTGCCTAAAACGCTTGTGAATATATTCTCTGGGTTTATAGACGTTATTGTGTTTGTTTTATGTAAAAATACCAGAAGAAGCTCAGGTTGCTTCTCCAAAAGCCGAAAACTCTGTTAAATTGTGATTCAGGCCGTGTGACACAACCGGTGTCAAAATGCATAGAACATTGCCATCTACTGGTGACCGGTTATATCACAGTGTTGTTGACTGCAGGATTTTAAAATTATCTGTAGGTTTCCAAAACCTGAGAGACCCCATATGTGAAGATAAAAACAAATCATAGATCTGACAGGTTTAGGTGTACAGTGTGTGGTGTCAGACACACGGTAAAAACAACACACACAAACAGATTTCACATACGAACATTCCCAGGTCAAACACCTCACTTTCTGATTGGCTGCATGTCACATTTAGCTCATCACATCCTTCTTTAACACACCACACACGGCAGGAATATCTGATAAGATTATAATTAGCGTCATCACAATTGTCCTTAAGATTGTCGGAAGGGGAAGATCGGGTCCGATATCAGCCTAATTATCTTGCCATGTGAACCAAGCTTGATGTTATGACGCCTCACAGAGCGACTGATTGATCTGTTATAACACCACACCGAGCCGCTAACTGATCGGATGTTATGACACCTCACAGAGTGACTGATTGATCTGTTATAACACCACACCTAGCCGCTAACCGATCGGATGTTATGACGCCTCACGGAACGACTGATTGATCTGTTATAACACAGCGCTGAGCCGCTAACCAATCGGATGTTATGATGCCTCACGGAGCGACTGATTGATCTGTTATAACACCGCACCAGGCCGCTAACCGATCGGATGTTATGACGCCTCACGGAGCGACTGATTGATCTGTTATAACACCGCACCGAGCTGCTAACCGATGGGATGTTATGACGCCTCACGGAGCGACTGATTGATCTGTTATAACACCGAGCCGCTAACCGATCGGATGTTATGATGCCTCACAGAGCGACTGATTGATCTGTTATAACACCGAGCCGCTAACCGATCGGATGTTATGATGCCTCACGGAGCGACTGATTGATCTGTTATAACACCGCACCGAGCCACTAACCGATGGGATGTTATGACGCCTCACGGAGCGACTGATTGATCTGTTATAACACCGCACGGGGCCGCTAACCGATCGGATGTTATGACGCCCCACGGAGCGACTGATTGATCTGTTATAACACCGCACCGGGCCGCTAACCGATTGGATGTTATAACGCCTCACGGAGCGACTGATTGATCTGTTATAACACCGCACCGGGCCGCTAACCGATCGGATGTTATGACGCCTCACGGAGCGACTGATTGATCTGTTATAACACCGAGCCGCTAACCGATCGGATGTTATGATGCCTCACAGAGCGACTGATTGATCTGTTATAACACCGAGCCGCTAACCGATGGGATGTTATGACGCCTCACGGAGCGACTGATTGATCTGTTATAACACCGCACGGGGCCGCTAACCGATCGGATGTTATGACGCCCCACGGAGCGACTGATTGATCTGTTATAACACCGCACCGGGCCGCTAACCGATTGGATGTTATAACGCCTCACGGAGCGACTGATTGATCTGTTATAACACCGAGCCGCTAACCGATCGGATGTTATGATGCCTCACAGAGCGACTGATTGATCTGTTATAACACCGAGCCGCTAACCGATGGGATGTTATGACGCCTCACGGAGCGACTGATTGATCTGTTATAACACCGCACGGGGCCGCTAACCGATCGGATGTTATGACGCCCCACGGAGCGACTGATTGATCTGTTATAACACCGCACCGGGCCGCTAACCGATTGGATGTTATAACGCCTCACGGAGCGACTGATTGATCTGTTATAACACCGCACCGGGCCGCTAACCGATCGGATGTTATGACGCCTCACGGAGCGACTGATTGATCTGTTATAACACTGCCCTGAGCCGCTAACTGATGGGATGTTATGACGCTTCACAGAGCGACTGATTGATCTGTTATAACACCGAGCCGCTAACCGATCGGATGTTATGATGCCTCACAGAGCGACTGATTGATCTGTTATAACACCGAGCCGCTAACCGATCGGATGTTATGATGCCTCACAGAGCGACTGATTGATCTGTTATAACACCGAGTCGCTAACCGATGGGATGTTATGACGCCTCACGGAGCGACTGATTGATCTGTTATAACACCGCACCGAGCCGCTAACCGATGGGATGTTATGACGCCTCACGGAGTGACTGATTGATTTGTTATAACACCGCACCGAGCCGCTAACCGATGGGATGTTATGATGCCACACAGAGCGACTGATTGATCTGTTATAACACCGCACCGAGCCGCTAACCGATCGGATGTTATGACGCCTCACGGAGCGACTGATTGATCTGTTATAACACCGCACCGAGCTGCTAACCGATGGGATGTTATGACGCCTCACGGAGCGACTGATTGATCTGTTATAACACCGAGCCGCTAACCGATCGGATGTTATGATGCCTCACAGAGCGACTGATTGATCTGTTATAACACCGAGCCGCTAACCGATCGGATGTTATGATGCCTCACGGAGCGACTGATTGATCTGTTATAACACCGCACCGAGCCACTAACCGATGGGATGTTATGACGCCTCACGGAGCGACTGATTGATCTGTTATAACACCGCACGGGGCCGCTAACCGATCGGATGTTATGACGCCCCACGGAGCGACTGATTGATCTGTTATAACACCGCACCGGGCCGCTAACCGATTGGATGTTATAACGCCTCACGGAGCGACTGATTGATCTGTTATAACACCGCACCGGGCCGCTAACCGATCGGATGTTATGACGCCTCACGGAGCGACTGATTGATCTGTTATAACACCGCACCGAGCTGCTAACCGATGGGATGTTATGACGCCTCACGGAGCGACTGATTGATCTGTTATAACACCGAGCCGCTAACCGATCGGATGTTATGATGCCTCACAGAGCGACTGATTGATCTGTTATAACACCGAGCCGCTAACCGATCGGATGTTATGATGCCTCACGGAGCGACTGATTGATCTGTTATAACACCGCACCGAGCCACTAACCGATGGGATGTTATGACGCCTCACGGAGCGACTGATTGATCTGTTATAACACCGCACGGGGCCGCTAACCGATCGGATGTTATGACGCCCCACGGAGCGACTGATTGATCTGTTATAACACCGCACCGGGCCGCTAACCGATTGGATGTTATAACGCCTCACGGAGCGACTGATTGATCTGTTATAACACCGCACCGGGCCGCTAACCGATCGGATGTTATGACGCCTCACGGAGCGACTGATTGATCTGTTATAACACTGCCCTGAGCCGCTAACTGATGGGATGTTATGACGCTTCACAGAGCGACTGATTGATCTGTTATAACACCGAGCCGCTAACCGATCGGATGTTATGATGCCTCACAGAGCGACTGATTGATCTGTTATAACACCGAGCCGCTAACCGATGGGATGTTATGACGCCTCACGGAGCGACTGATTGATCTGTTATAACACCGCACGGGGCCGCTAACCGATCGGATGTTATGACACCTCACGGAGCGACTGATTGATCTGTTATAACACCGCACGGGGCCGCTAACCGATGGGATGTTATGACGCCTCACGGAGCGACTGATTGATCTGTTATAACACCGCACCGAGCCGCTAACCGATGGGATGTTATGACGCCTCACGGAGTGACTGATTGATCTGTTATAACACCGCACCGAGCCGCTAACCGATGGGATGTTATGACGCCTCACGGAGTGACTGATTGATTTGTTATAACACCGCACCGAGCCGCTAACCGATCGGATGTTATGACGCCTCACGGAGCGACTGATTGATCTGTTATAACACCGCACCGAGCCACTAACCGATCGGATGTTATGACGCCTCACAGAGCGACTGATTGATCTGTTATAATGCCGCACCGAGCCGCTAACCGATCGGATGTTATGACGCCTCACAGAGCGACTGATTGATTTGTTATAACACCGAGCCACTAACCGATCGGATGTTATGATGCCTTACAGAGCGACTGATTGATCTGTTATAACACCGAGCCGCTAACCGATCGGATGTTATGATGCCTCACAGAGCGACTGATTGATTTGTTATAACACCGAGCCGCTAACCGATCGGATGTTATGATGCCTCACAGAGCGACTGATTGATTTGTTATAACACCGAGCCGCTAACCGATCGGATGTTATGATGCCTCACAGAGCGACTGATTGATTTGTTATAACACCGAGCCGCTAACCGATCGGATGTTATGACGCCTCACGGAGCGACTGATTGATCTGTTATAACACCGAGCCGCTAACCGATCGGATGTTATGATGCCTTACAGAGCGACTGATTGATCTGTTATAACACCACACCAAGCCGCTAACCGATGGGATGTTATGACGCCTCACGGAGCGACTGATTGATCTGTTAGAACACCGCACCGAGCCGCTAACCGATGGGATGTTATGACGCCTCACGGAGCGACTGATTGATCTGTTATAACACCAAGCCGCTAACCGATCGGATATTATGACGCCTCACGGAGCGACTGATTGATCTGTTATAACACCGCACCGAGCCGCTAACCGATGGGATGTTATGACGCCTCATGGAGCGACTGATTGATCT